>NW_028142524.1:0-54853 GCF_055691185.1 Crinia signifera | reverse complement strand
CCCCTTGCGGGCTCGCTGCGCTTGCCACGGTGGTAAGGGAGCGAATATATACACACATATACGTATACACACACACAGATGGCGCCATCAATTTTATTTTAAACAAACAAAATAACAGAAGGGGGGACATTATGGTGTTACCGTGTACCTATAACATATTTAAAAAGTATGCCTTAACCCAGTGGTGTCAAAGTCACGGCCCTACAGCTGTTGTGGAAGTACACATCCCTACATGCCCTGCCACAGATTTTATATAATGGATCGCTAAAATCTGTGGTAGGGCATGCTGGGAAATGTAGTTCCACAACAGCTGGAGGGCCATGAGTTTGACACCACTGCTAAACCCCTTAATGCCCATTACAGGATGAGGGATAGTTTCTTTCCGAGAGCGATTTTAGAAATGAATGTTGAAATGGGTTAGGAGTTGGTGGCTGGGTTTGCCTATGGACTATCTTGTATTTTATTTATTGATGTTTTGTACTGGATGGATGCTAAATTGAATTTTGTCACCCTATTTGGGGTGATGACAATAAAGAGGTATCTAATCTAACATGTAATCACAACCCACCACCTAGCATCATGCCACACCTCTTCCCTTAGCCCAAAGCAGATTAATCTTGCACCTCCTCTCCCCTCCCTCGCTCCCCCCCCCCCCAAGACATACTCTTCGCCAGTCGTGACCGAAGAGTGCACTCACATAGAATCGGTCGCAGGTGGGGGTACTGCAGCATCTGTCGGATAGGGCACCTCTCTCCTCCTCAGCGTCGTTCCCAGCAGCGTTGGGCTGTGTTCTCTGCCGCAGCGCCCTGGGGGCGGAGTTGGGGCAGCTGTCTCCCCGCCTGTATCCTTCCCGTCTATGTTGGGCGGTGTCCTGAGCAACGTCCTGGGGGTCCTCAGTGGCAGCAAGGTTTTAGTAGCATCCTGAAGGGGAGGGAAGAGGAGGAAAACATCCATATTTAAAAAAAAAAAATGCTGGTCTACAACAGTATGTAAAAATAGCGGCATAGTGAGTTTAGGAGAATCCTGTTCAAAAACTTGCAAAGAGATGGTGCCAGTGTGCACGCTCAGAGAGCAGATAAAGGGCGGGAAGGGGATTAAAAATAGGTCCTGGCATTTAAAGTACACAGGCCCACCTTGGTGTCAATAGTGTCAACACATTTGTGCGCGAGCGCTCAGGAAAAGAGGGTGTGGACACTCAAAATTGGCCTTGTGTAGTGTTCCACACCATATACCACTTCTACACATTCTGCAACAAAATAATAGACCCCATTATACTTGCCCCTTACACATTATGCCAAACGTATTGAGCCAAAATTCACATAATGCCACGCGGATTGAGCCAAAATTCACATAATGCCACGCGGATTATTCTTTATTCCCAGCGGTGGCAGGCGGCATTTCAAGGAAAAAAAACCTAACCCCATTGCACCTACCCCACACTGTCCCCCATCGCACCAGCCCCACACTGTAGTCTCCCATCACACCAGCCCCACACTGTAGTCTCCCATCACACCAGCCCCACACTGTAGTCTCCCATCACACCAGCCCCACACTGTAGTCTCCCCATTGCCTCCTCACCCCCTCTCCTCTGCTCCCCCTTCTCCTCTCCTTCACTTTCCCTCCTCTGCTCCTGCTCTTCCTTCTTCTCTCCTCCTCCTCCTCCTTTCCTCAGCTCCCCCACCACCTTCTCATCTACTCTCCATCCTCCGATCCCCCTCCTCTCCTCTGCTTCCCCTCCTCCTCCGCTTCCTCTATTCTGCTCCCTCTCCTCTTCCGCTCCTTTGCCCCCTCTCCTCTTCCACTCCTCCGCTCCTTCTTCCCTTATCCCCCTCCTCTCCCCTGTTCTCTCTTTCCCCTCTATCTCTCTCCTCCTCACCAATTTCCCCACAACTCACTCTCTCTCTCCCTCTTCCCCTCTCTCTCTCCCTCTCTCTCTCCCCCCTCTCTCTCCCCCCTCTCTCCCCTCTCCCCCTCTCTCTCTCCCCCTCCCCCTCTCTCCCCCTCTACCCCTCTCTCCCCCTCTCCCCCTCTCTCTCTCCCCCCTCCCCCTCTCTCCCCCTCTACCCCTCTCTCCCCCCCTCTCTCTCTCTCTCTCTCTCTCTCTCTCTTCTCTCTTTCTCCCCCCCTCTCTTCTCTTCCTGCACCCCAGCACGAGGTCACCGGCAGTCTGAAAGAGAGATAGAGAAGTGTGGGGAAATTGGTGAGCAGGAGAGAGATAGAGGGGAAAGAGAGAGCAGGGGAGAGGAAGATAGGGGTTGTGGAGGAGGGGAAGTGGAGGAGAGGAGGGGGATCAGAGAAGAAGGAGCTGAGGAGGAGTGGAGGTGAGGAGGAGGGGGGGCAGAGGAGGATGGGGAGCAGAGTAGAGGAAGAGTTAGAAGGGAGAGCAGAAGAGCAGTGGAGGGGGAGAGGGGGTGCGGAGGAGGGAAGCATAGGAAAGGAGGAGGGAAGCAGAGGAGGGGAATCGGAAGAGAAGGAGGTGGTAAGGGAGCGAGGATTCAGTATGAAATCCCGACGCCGGAATCCCGGCGTTCAAAATCCCGACAAGGGGGGGGACGTGGATGTAAAAATAGCGGCATAGTGAGTTTAGGAGAATCCTGTTCAAAAACTTGCAAAGAGATGGTGCCAGTGTGCACGCTCAGAGAGCAGATAAAGGGCGGGAAGGGGATTAAAAATAGGTCCGGGCATTTAAAGTACACAGGCCCACCTTGGTGTCAATAGTGTCAACACATTTGTGCGCGAGCGCTCAGGAAAAGAGGGTGTGGACACTCAAAATTGGCCTTGTGTAGTGTTCCACACCATATACCACTTCTACACATTCTGCAACAAAATAATAGACCCCATTATACTTGCCCCTTACACATTATGCCAAACGTATTGAGCCAAAATTCACATAATGCCACGCGGATTGAGCCAAAATTCACATAATGCCACGCGGATTATTCTTTATTCCCAGCGGTGGCAGGTGGCATTTCAAGGAAAAAAACCTAACCCCATTGCACCTACCCCACACTGTCCCCCATCGCACCAGCCCCACACTGTAGTCTCCCATCACACCAGCCCCACACTGTAGTCTCCCATCACACCAGCCCCACACTGTAGTCTCCCATCACACCAGCCCCACACTGTAGTCTCCCCATTGCCTCCTCACCCCCTCTCCTCTGCTCCCCCTTCTCCTCTCCTTCACTTTCCCTCCTCTGCTCCTGCTCTTCCTTCTTCTCTCCTCCTCCTCCTTTCCTCAGCTCCCCCACCACCTTCTCATCTACTCTCCATCCTCCGATCCCCCTCCTCTCCTCTGCTTCCCCTCCTCCTCTTCCTCTATTCTGCTCCCTCTCCTCTTCCGCTCCGTTGCCCCCTCTCCTCTTCCACTCCTCTGCTCCTTCTTCCCTTATCCCCCTCCTCTCCCCTGTTCTCTCTTTCCCCTCTATCTCTCTCCTCCTCACCAATTTCCCCACAACTCACTCTCTCTCTCCCTCTCCCCCCCCCCTCTCTCCCCCCCCCCTCTCTCCCCCCCCCCTCTCTCCCCCCCCCTCTCTCCCCCCCCCCTCTCTCCCCCCCCCTCTCTCCCCCCCCCTCCTCTCCCCCCCCCTCTCCCCCCCCCCTCTCTCCCCCCCCCCCTCTCCCCCCCCCCTCTCCCCCCCCCCTCTCCCCCCCCCCCCTCTCCCCCCCCCCCCTCTCCCCCCCCCCCTCTCCCCCCCCCCCCCCTCTCCCCCCCCCCCCCCCCTCTCCCCCTCTCCCCCCCCCCCCCCCTCTCCCCCCCCCTCTCCCCCCCCCCTCTCCCCCCCTCTCTCCCCCCTCTCTCCCCCCCTCTCTCCCCCCTCTCTCTCTCTCTCTCTCTTTCTCCCCCCCTCTGTTCTCTTCCTGCACCCCAGCACGAGGTCACCGGCAGTCTGAAAGAGAGATAGAGAAGTGTGGGGAAATTGGTGAGCAGGAGAGAGATAGAGGGGAAAGAGAGAGCAGGGAGAGGAAGATAGGGGTTGTGGAGGAGGGGGAAGTGGAGGAGAGGAGGGGGATCAGAGAAGAAGGAGCTGAGGAGGAGTGGAGGTGAGGAGGAGGGGGGGCAGAGGAGGATGGGGAGCAGAGTAGAGGAAGAGTTAGAAGGGAGAGCAGAAGAGCAGTGGAGGGGGAGAGAGGGTGCGGAGGAGGGAAGCATAGGAAAGGAGGAGGGAAGCAGAGGAGGGGAATCGGAAGAGAAGGAGGTGGTAAGGGAGCGAGGATTCAGTATGAAATCCCGACGCCGGAATCCCGGCGTTCAAATCCCGACAAGGGGGGGGACGTGGATCGTCCCCCCTTGCGGGCTCGCTGCGCTTGCCACGGTGGTAAGGGAGCGAATATATACACACATATACGTATACACACACACAGATGGCGCCATCAATTTTATTTTAAACAAACAAAATAACAGAAGGGGGGACATTATGATGTTACCGTGTACCTATAACATATTTAAAAAGTATCCCTTAACCCAGTGGTGTCAAAGTCACGGCCCTACAGCTGTTGTGGAAGTACACATCCCTACATGCCCTGCCACAGATTTTATATAATGGATCGCTAAAATCTGTGGTAGGGCATGCTGGGAAGTGTAGTTCCACAACAGCTGGAGGGCCATGAGTTTGACACCACTGCTAAACCCCTTAATGCCCATTACATGTAATCACAACCCACCACCTAGCATCATGCCACACCTCTTCCCTTAGCCCAAAGCAGATTAATCTTGCACCTCCTCTCCCCTCCCTCGCTCCCCCCCCCCCCCAAGACATACTCTTCGCCAGGCGTGACCGAAGAGTGCACTCACATAGAATCGGTCGCAGGTGGGGGTACTGCAGCATCTGTCGAATAGGGCACCTCTCTCCTCCTCAGCGTCGTTCCTAGCAGCGTTGGGCTGTGTTCTCTGCCGCAGCGCCCTGGGGGCGGAGTTGGGGCAGCTGAGTCCCCGCCTGTATCCTTCCCGTCTATGTTGGGCGGTGTCCTGAGCAACGTCCTGGGGGTCCTCAGTGGCAGCAAGGTTTTAGTAGCATCCTGAAGGGGAGGGAAGAGGAGGAAAACATCCATATTTAAAAAAAGAAAATGCTGGTCTACAACAGTATGTAAAAATAGCGGCATAGTGAGTTTAGGAGAATCCTGTTCAAAAACTTGCAAAGAGATGGTGCCAGTGTGCACGCTCAGTGAGCAGATAAAGGGCGGGAAGGGGATTAAAAATAGGTCCTGGCATTTAAAGTACACAGGCCCACTTGGTGTCAATAGTGTCAACACATTTGTGCGCGAGCGCTCAGGAAAAGAGGGTGTGGACACTCAAATTGGCCTTGTGTAGTGTTCCACACCATATACCACTTCTACACATTCTGCAACAAAATAATAGACCCCATTATACTTGCCCCTTACACATTATGCCAAACGTATTGAGCCAAAATTCACATAATGCCACGCGGATTGAGCCAAAATTCACATAATGCCACGCGGATTATTCTTTATTCCCAGCGGTGGCAGGCGGCATTTCAAGGAAAAAAAAATAACCCCATTGCACCTACCCCACACTGTCCCCCATCGCAGCAGCCCCACACTGTCCCCATCGCACCAGCCCCACACTGTAGTCTCCCATCACACCAGCCCCACACTGTAGTCTCCCCATTGCACCTGCTCCACACTGTAGTCTCCCCATTGCTCCAGCCCGCACTGTAGTCTCCCCATTGCAACAGCCCCACACTGTCACCATCACACCAGCCCCACACTGTCTTTCATCACATTTTCATCTGTCTTTCAGCCCCACACAGCATAGCTCTGCCCCAACACTCATGAAGCACCGCCTACATGTTTTGATTGGCCCACAATCCAATCAGTCAAAGAAAATGGATCACCATCAATAGGTAAAAACATTGATGGTCATCCATTGCATAGTGTGCCACAATCAATGGGCAGTTGCACTATTGTCATCAATTGCAAAGACGTCCATCCCTAAAGCTGTGCACACACAGTGCAAGTGAGCCTCTGTGCTAAGTTTGCAGTTAAGCACAGATGGCTCAGCATTGTGTGCTGAACAATCTGTCACGGCCAGTGTTCTCTGGTGTGAGAACATTGGCGATGACTAGATTTATAACTGGATGCAGTGTAAATCTAGTCAAGCAACAGCGACGCGCGGGACCGCGCAATCGTCATCACCAGAGGGTATACACATGGAGTGATCCTTTTTTCATTTCTAAGCGATCTAGTCAGATCACTTAGAAATAAGCCTCATATCCCCCTGGGCGGGATCGCCAGCCGCCGCGATGCTACCGCATATGTACTAACATATGCGGCTAGCATTGGGTTGCGGTGACGGAGACCCCCGCGATACCTGTAATGTGGTGTGTGGGGGTCTCCGTCACATCCTGGCGGCTGTCAGTGTCCCCCTGCCTCTCCTCCTCCTCCCTACAGCCGGATGTCCTCCCGGCTGTGACACCTGCTGAGGGAGGAGTAGATCGATGGAGGATGGGTCGCAAGGACGGCGGGCGGCGATAGAAGCCCATAGGCATCTATAGGGTATCGCCACCCAGAGGTGGAGATACCCTGCCAGGCGGAGATGGGGCGGACGGGTAATGGTACAAAGGAAAATGCGGTAAAACCCCCGTTTTATCACATTTTCCCTTTAGTACATCCCGCCCCCTGTGTGTATGCCCTATTAGGATGGTAGATAATACAGTATACACTTTAGACTACAGTATAACTAATGTGACAATAATCCCTGTATAACCATCCAGCAAGCAATCCCGGCGGGTGACATGTACTTGGTGTCACCTGAACGCAGCAGTGATCCCAGCCTATATACAGTATGCCCAGTTATCCTACATCTGCACTAATGGCTACGTGCAGTTTGCTAGCCTGTACGGTTTGGCTCACCTGTATCTCACCACATTGGCATGCCGGGCACATATTTACCATTACACTCACATGTGTTTATTATCATAGAACATAGCAAAGCGCACATAGCTACTGCAGCAGAGAGAGAACATATGGTATACACACAGAGGCTTCCCATAGATTATAATCTGGTCTATATACACCTGTGTCACACTTTGGGAAAGCAGATAGATAATTTACAGTGTATAATAATGCAGACAGCACTGGGGCTGAGATATTACAACCTGAGCCATAGAGTAGCGCTGCTGAGGATACACTGGTATGCCCATACACATAGATATCCCCAGGAGCACCATCCACGTGGATCGTCCCCCCTTGCGGGCTCGCTGCGCTTGCCACGGTGGTAAGGGATCGAATATATACACACATATACGTATACACACACACAGATGGCGCCATCAATTTTATTTTAAACAAACAAAATAACAGAAGGGGGGACATTATGATGTTACCGTGTACCTATAACATATTTAAAAAGTATCCCTTAACCCAGTGGTGTCAAAGTCACAGCCCTACAGCTGTTGTGGAAGTACACATCCCTACATGCCCTGCCACAGATTTTATATAATGGATCGCTAAAATCTGTGGTAGGGCATGCTGGGAAGTGTAGTTCCACAACAGCTGGAGGGCCATGAGTTTGACACCACTGCTAAACCCCTTAATGCCCATTACATGTAATCACAACCCACCACCTAGCATCATGCCACACCTCTTCCCTTAGCCCAAAGCAGATTAATCTTGCACCTCCTCTCCCCTCCCTCGCTCCCCCCCCCCCAAGACATACTCTTCGCCAGTCGTGACCGAAGAGTGCACTCACATAGAATCGGTCGCAGGTGGGGGTACTGCAGCATCTGTCGGATAGGGCACCTCTCTCCTCCTCAGCGTCGTTCCTAGCAGCGTTGGGCTGTGTTCTCTGCCGCAGCGCCCTGGGGGCGGAGTTGGGGCAGCTGTCTCCCCGCCTGTATCCTTCCCGTCTATGTTGGGCGGTGTCCTGAGCAACGTCCTGGGGGTCCTCAGTGGCAGCAAGGTTTTAGTAGCATCCTGAAGGGGAGGGAAGAGGAGGAAAACATCCATATTTAAAAAAAAAAAATGCTGGTCTACAACAGTATGTAAAAATAGCGGCATAGTGAGTTTAGGAGAATCCTGTTCAAAAACTTGCAAAGAGATGGTGCCAGTGTGCACGCTCAGAGAGCAGATAAAGGGCGGGAAGGGGATTAAAAATAGGTCCGGGCATTTAAAGTACACAGGCCCACCTTGGTGTCAATAGTGTCAACACATTTGTGCGCGAGCGCTCAGGAAAAGAGGGTGTGGACACTCAAAATTGGCCTTGTGTAGTGTTCCACACCATATACCACTTCTAAACATTCTGCAACAAAATAATAGACCCCATTATACTTGCCCCTTACACATTATGCCAAACGTATTGAGCCAAAATTCACATAATGCCACGCGGATTGAGCCAAAATTCACATAATGCCACGCGGATTATTCTTTATTCCCAGCGGTGGCAGGCGGCATTTCAAGGAAAAAAAACCTAACCCCATTGCACCTACCCCACACTGTCCCCCATCGCACCAGCCCCACACTGTAGTCTCCCATCACACCAGCCCCACACTGTAGTCTCCCATCACACCAGCCCCACACTGTAGTCTCCCATCACACCAGCCCCACACTGTAGTCTCCCCATTGCCTCCTCACCCCCTCTCCTCTGCTCCCCCTTCTCCTCTCCTTCACTTTCCCTCCTCTGCTCCTGCTCTTCCTTCTTCTCTCCTCCTCCTCCTCCTTTCCTCAGCTCCCCCACCACCTTCTCATCTACTCTCCATCCTCCGATCCCCCTCCTCTCCTCTGCTTCCCCTCCTCCTCCGCTTCCTCTATTCTGCTCCCTCTCCTCTTCCGCTCCTTTGCCCCCTCTCCTCTTCCACTCCTCTGCTCCTTCTTCCCTTATCCCCCTCCTCTCCCCTGTTCTCTCTTTCCCCTCTATCTCTCTCCTCCTCACCAATTTCCCCACAACTCACTCTCTCTCTCCCTCTTCCCCTCTCTCTCTCTCCCTCTCTCTCCCTCTCTCCCCCTCTCTCTCTCCCCCCTCTCTCTCCCCCTCCCCTCTCTCCCCCCCTCTCTCCCCCCCTCTCTCTCCCCCTCCCCCCCTCTCTCCCCCCCTCTCTCTCCCCCCCCTCTCTCCCCCTCCCCCCCTCTCTCTCCCCCTCCCCCCCTCTCTCCCCCTCCCCCCCTCTCTCCCCCCCTCTCTCCCCCTCCCCCCCTCTCTCTCTCTCTCCCCCCCTCTCTCTCCCCCTCCCCCCCTCTCTCCCCCCCTCTCTCCCCCCCCCCTCTCTCCCCCTCCCCCCCTCTCTCCCCCCCTCTCTCTCTCTCTCTCTTTCTCCCCCCCTCTGTTCTCTTCCTGCACCCCAGCACGAGGTCACCGGCAGTCTGAAAGAGAGATAGAGAAGTGTGGGGAAATTGGTGAGCAGGAGAGAGATAGAGGGGAAAGAGAGAGCAGGGGAGAGGAAGATAGGGGTTGTGGAGGAGGGGGAAGTGGAGGAGAGGAGGGGGATCAGAGAAGAAGGAGCTGAGGAGGAGTGGAGGTGAGGAGGAGGGGGGGCAGAGGAGGATGGGGAGCAGAGTAGAGGAAGAGTTAGAAGGGAGAGCAGAAGAGCAGTGGAGGGGGAGAGAGGGTGCGGAGGAGGGAAGCATAGGAAAGGAGGAGGGAAGCAGAGGAGGGGAATCGGAAGAGAAGGAGGTGGTAAGGGAGCGAGGATTCAGTATGAAATCCCGACGCCGGAATCCCGGCGTTCAAAATCCCGACAAGGGGGGGGACGTGGATCGTCCCCCCTTGCGGGCTCGCTGCGCTTGCCACGGTGGTAAGGGAGCGAATATATACACACATATACGTATACACACACACAGATGGCGCCATCAATTTTATTTTAAACAAACAAAATAACAGAAGGGGGGACATTATGATGTTACCGTGTACCTATAACATATTTAAAAAGTATCCCTTAACCCAGTGGTGTCAAAGTCACGGCCCTACAGCTGTTGTGGAAGTACACATCCCTACATGCCCTGCCACAGATTTTATATAATGGATCGCTAAAATCTGTGGTAGGGCATGCTGGGAAGTGTAGTTCCACAACAGCTGGAGGGCCATGAGTTTGACACCACTGCTAAACCCCTTAATGCCCATTACATGTAATCACAACCCACCACCTAGCATCATGCTACACCTCTTCCCTTAGCCCAAAGCAGATTAATCTTGCACCTCCTCTCCCCTCCCTCGCTCCCCCCCCCCCCCCAAGACATACTCTTCGCCAGGCGTGACCGAAGAGTGCACTCACATAGAATCGGTCGCAGGTGGGGGTACTGCAGCATCTGTCGAATAGGGCACCTCTCTCCTCCTCAGCGTCGTTCCTAGCAGCGTTGGGCTGTGTTCTCTGCCGCAGCGCCCTGGGGGCGGAGTTGGGGCAGCTGAGTCCCCGCCTGTATCCTTCCCGTCTATGTTGGGCGGTGTCCTGAGCAACGTCCTGGGGGTCCTCAGTGGCAGCAAGGTTTTAGTAGCATCCTGAAGGGGAGGGAAGAGGAGGAAAACATCCATATTTAAAAAAAGAAAATGCTGGTCTACAACAGTATGTAAAAATAGCGGCATAGTGAGTTTAGGAAAATCCTGTTCAAAAACTTGCAAAGAGATGGTGCCAGTGTGCACGCTCAGAGAGCAGATAAAGGGCGGGAAGGGGATTAAAAATAGGTCCTGGCATTTAAAGTACACAGGCCCACCTTGGTGTCAATAGTGTCAACACATTTGTGCGCGAGCGCTCAGGAAAAGAGGGTGTGGACACTCAAAATTGGCCTTGTGTAGTGTTCCACACCATATACCACTTCTACACATTCTGCAACAAAATAATAGACCCCATTATACTTGCCCCTTACACATTATGCCAAACGTATTGAGCCAAAATTCACATAATGCCACGCGGATTGAGCCAAAATTCACATAATGCCACGCGGATTATTCTTTATTCCCAGCGGTGGCAGGCGGCATTTCAAGGAAAAAAAAAATAACCCCATTGCACCTACCCCACACTGTCCCCCATCGCAGCAGCCCCACACTGTCCCCATCGCACCAGCCCCACATTGTAGTCTCCCATCACACCAGCCCCACACTGTAGTCTCCCCATTGCACCTGCTCCACACTGTAGTCTCCCCATTGCTCCAGCCCGCACTGTAGTCTCCCCATTGCAACAGCCCCACACTGTCACCATCACACCAGCCCCACACTGTCTTTCATCACATTTTCATCTGTCTTTCAGCCCCACACAGCATAGCTCTGCCCCAACACTCATGAAGCACCGCCTACATGTTTTGATTGGCCCACAATCCAATCAGTCAAAGAAAATGGATCACCATCAATAGGTAAAAACATTGATGGTCATCCATTGCATAGTGTGCCACAATCAATGGGCAGTTGCACTATTGTCATCAATTGCAAAGACGTCCATCCCTAAAGCTGTGCACACACAGTGCAAGTGAGCCTCTGTGCTAAGTTTGCAGTTAAGCACAGATGGCTCAGCATTGTGTGCTGAACAATCTGTCACGGCCAGTGTTCTCTGGTGTGAGAACATTGGCGATGACTAGATTTATAACTGGATGCAGTGTAAATCTAGTCAAGCAACAGCGACGCGCGGGACCGCGCAATCGTCATCACCAGAGGGTATACACATGGAGTGATCCTTTTTTCATTTCTAAGCGATCTAGTCAGATCACTTAGAAATAAGCCTCATATCCCCCTGGGCGGGATGTATTAATGTAAATCGCCAGCCGCCGCGATGCTACCGCATATGTACTAACATATGCGGCTAGCATTGGGTTGCGGTGACGGAGACCCCCGCGATACCTGTAATGTGGTGTGCGGGGGTCTCCGTCACATCCTGGCGGCTGTCAGTGTCCCCCTGCCTCTCCTCCTCCTCCCTACAGCCGGATGTCCTCCCGGCTGTGACACCTGCTGAGGGAGGAGTAGATCGATGGAGGATGGGTCGCAAGGACGGCGGGCGGCGATAGAAGCCCATAGGCATCTATAGGGTATCGCCACCCAGAGGTGGCGATACCCTGCCAGGCGGAGATGGGGCGGACGGGTAATGGTACAAAGGAAAATGCGGTAAAACCCCCGTTTTATCACATTTTCCCTTTAGTACATCCCGCCCCCTGTGTGTATGCCCCATTAGGATGGTAGATAATACAGTATACACTTTAGACTACAGTATAACTAATGTGACAATAATCCCTGTATAACCATCCAGCAAGCAATCCCGGCGGGTGACATGTACTTGGTGTCACCTGAACGCAGCAGTGATCCCAGCCTATATACAGTATGCCCAGTTATCCTACATCTGCACTAATGGCTACGTGCAGTTTGCTAGCCTGTACGGTTTGGCTCACCTGTATCTCACCACATTGGCATGCCGGGCACATATTTACCATTACACTCACATGTGTTTATTATCATAGAACATAGCAAAGCGCGCATAGCTACTGCAGCAGAGAGAGAACATATGGTATACACACAGAGGCTTCCCATAGATTATAATCTGGTCTATATACACCTGTGTCACACTTTGGGAAAGCAGATAGATAATTTACAGTGTATAATAATGCAGACAGCACTGGGGCTGAGATATTACAACCTGAGCCATAGAGTAGCGCTGCTGAGGATACACTGGTATGCCCATACACATAGATATCCCCAGGAGCACCATCCACGTGGATCGTCCCCCCTTGCGGGCTCGCTGCGCTTGCCACGGTGGTAAGGGATCGAATATATACACACATATACGTATACACACACACAGATGGCGCCATCAATTTTATTTTAAACAAACAAAATAACAGAAGGGGGGACATTATGATGTTACCGTGTACCTATAACATATTTAAAAAGTATCCCTTAACCCAGTGGTGTCAAAGTCACGGCCCTACAGCTGTTGTGGAAGTACACATCCCTACATGCCCTGCCACAGATTTTATATAATGGATCGCTAAAATCTGTGGTAGGGCATGCTGGGAAGTGTAGTTCCACAACAGCTGGAGGGCCATGAGTTTGACACCACTGCTAAACCCCTTAATGCCCATTACATGTAATCACAACCCACCACCTAGCATCATGCCACACCTCTTCCCTTAGCCCAAAGCAGATTAATCTTGCACCTCCTCTCCCCTCCCTCGCTCCCCCCCCCCCCCAAGACATACTCTTCGCCAGGCGTGACCGAAGAGTGCACTCACATAGAATCGGTCGCAGGTGGGGGTACTGCAGCATCTGTCGAATAGGGCACCTCTCTCCTCCTCAGCGTCGTTCCTAGCAGCGTTGGGCTGTGTTCTCTGCCGCAGCGCCCTGGGGGCGGAGTTGGGGCAGCTGTCTCCCCGCCTGTATCCTTCCCGTCTATGTTGGGCGGTGTCCTGAGCAACGTCCTGGGCGTCCTCAGTGGCAGCAAGGTTTTAGTAGCATCCTGAAGGGGAGGGAAGAGGAGGAAAACATCCATATTTAAAAAAAGAAAATGCTGGTCTACAACAGTATGTAAAAATAGCGGCATAGTGAGTTTAGGAGAATCCTGTTCAAAAACTTGCAAAGAGATGGTGCCAGTGTGCACGCTCAGAGAGCAGATAAAGGGCGGGAAGGGGATTAAAAATAGGTCCTGGCATTTAAAGTACACAGGCCCACCTTGGTGTCAATAGTGTCAACACATTTGTGCGCGAGCGCTCAGGAAAAGAGGGTGTGGACACTCAAAATTGGCCTTGTGTAGTGTTCCACACCATATACCACTTCTACACATTCTGCAACAAAATAATAGACCCCATTATACTTGCCCCTTACACATTATGCCAAACGTATTGAGCCAAAATTCACATAATGCCACGCGGATTGAGCCAAAATTCACATAATGCCACGCGGATTATTCTTTATTCCCAGCGGTGGCAGGCGGCATTTCAAGGAAAAAAAACCTAACCCCATTGCACCTACCCCACACTGTCCCCCATCGCACCAGCCCCACACTGTAGTCTCCCATCACACCAGCCCCACACTGTAGTCTCCCATCACACCAGCCCCACACTGTAGTCTCCCCATTGCACCTGCTCCACACTGTAGTCTCCCCATTGCTCCAGCCCGCACTGTAGTCTCCCCATTGCAACAGCCCCACACTGTCACCATCGCACCAGCCCCACACTGTCTTTCATCACATTTTCATCTGTCTTTCAGCCCCACACAGCATAGCTCTGCCCCAACACTCATGAAGCACCGCCTACATGTTTTGATTGGCCCACAATCCAATCAGTCAAAGAAAATGGATCACCATCAATAGGTAAAAACATTGATGGTCATCCATTGCATAGTGTGCCACAATCAATGGGCAGTTGCACTATTGTCATCAATTGCAAAGACGTCCATCCCTAAAGCTGTGCACACACAGTGCAAGTGAGCCTCTGTGCTAAGTTTGCAGTTAAGCACAGATGGCTCAGCATTGTGTGCTGAACAATCTGTCACGGCCAGTGTTCTCTGGTGTGAGAACATTGGCGATGACTAGATTTATAACTGGATGCAGTGTAAATCTAGTCAAGCAACAGCGACGCGCGGGACCGCGCAATCGTCATCACCAGAGGGTATACACATGGAGTGATCCTTTTTTCATTTCTAAGCGATCTAGTCAGATCACTTAGAAATAAGCCTCATATCCCCCTGGGCGGGATGTATTAATGTAAATCGCCAGCCGCCGCGATGCTACCGCATATGTACTAACATATGCGGCTAGCATTGGGTTGCGGTGACGGAGACCCCCGCGATACCTGTAATGTGGTGTGCGGGGGTCTCCGTCACATCCTGGCGGCTGTCAGTGTCCCCCTGCCTCTCCTCCTCCTCCCTACAGCCGGATGTCCTCCCGGCTGTGACACCTGCTGAGGGAGGAGTAGATCGATGGAGGATGGGTCGCAAGGACAGCGGGCGGCGATAGAAGCCCATAGGCATCTATAGGGTATCGCCACCCAGAGGTGGAGATACCCTGCCAGGCGGAGATGGGGCGGACGGGTAATGGTACAAAGGAAAATGCGGTAAAACCCCCGTTTTATCACATTTTCCCTTTAGTACATCCCGCCCCCTGTGTGTATGCCCCATTAGGATGGTAGATAATACAGTATACACTTTAGACTACAGTATAACTAATGTGACAATAATCCCTGTATAACCATCCAGCAAGCAATCCCGGCGGGTGACATGTACTTGGTGTCACCTGAACGCAGCAGTGATCCCAGCCTATATACAGTATGCCCAGTTATCCTACATCTGCACTAATGGCTACGTGCAGTTTGCTAGCCTGTACGGTTTGGCTCACCTGTATCTCACCACATTGGCATGCCGGGCACATATTTACCATTACACTCACATGTGTTTATTATCATAGAACATAGCAAAGCGCGCATAGCTACTGCAGCAGAGAGAGAACATATGGTATACACACAGAGGCTTCCCATAGATTATAATCTGGTCTATATACACCTGTGTCACACTTTGGGAAAGCAGATAGATAATTTACAGTGTATAATAATGCAGACAGCACTGGGGCTGAGATATTACAACCTGAGCCATAGAGTAGCGCTGCTGAGGATACACTGGTATGCCCATACACATAGATATCCCCAGGAGCACCATGCAGCAGCCCTGTGGGAGTCACATACATGACCAACATACAGACTGAGCTCCAGTCCTCACCCACAGGTTGCTCAATGCTCAGGGGGTGTTCTGCACATGTGCACTTACCAGCCGCTTCTTCTACGCAGGAACATGGCGTCCCAGTCAGTGACTGCCTCCATCAGAACAGCCGGCAGAGTGCTTCTTGGGTCACTTTATTAATGTACCTATAACATTAATCAGAACATTAATATATGCTAACCTAGATTGCCCCTTGTAGGAATACTTTATCTTTCTTTGCTTCCAAGTCTAATACATATTCCTGGGTGCGCCTCCCCCATTACCAATTGATACTTAATATAGTAATGCAGGGGTGAGATAGCTATACCAATTACAGGCCGTTCGGATTGATAGCCTCTATCTATTAACCTGTATCAGCGATATCAGATGGTCGACAGTCATCAGGTCGACATACTGCAAAGTCGACATGGGTCTAGGTCGACAGGTCATTAGGTCAACATGGTCTAGGTCGACTGGGTTTTTCACTGGATTTTTGGGGGTTTTTTTAAGCCGACATGTGCCGACAGGCGGAATTTCATGCCCTACCATCCACTAGGGCAGGCGTTCCCAACCACGGTCCTCAAGGCACACCAACAGTGCAGGTTTAAGTGATATCCAGGCTTCAGCACAGATGGATTAATCCAAATCACAGGTACTAATTAAGTCACCTGTGCTCAAGCCTGGATATCATTAAAACCTGTACTGTTGGTGTGCCTTGAGGACCGTGGTTGGGAACGCCTGCACTAGGGTGTGGTGGGAGAATAACATAGAGTGCCAAGCACAGCCAGACATGCGAGGGGATGCGGTGCACTTAATCCTGTGTCCATGTTGACTGTGTCGGCATTCGGGTAAAAAAAAAGTACAAAACCCCATGTTGAGCTAGACCATTTTGACCTAATGCTTTTTTGGACCAAATGACCTGTTGACCTTGACCCATGTCGACCTTGCAGTATGTTGACCTAATGACTGTCGACAATCTTTAGGTCGACCATATGATCCTTACCTGTTTCAGCAAGGGGTGTGAGGCCAATTTCTCTCCAGGGAATGGAGAAATATCTGTGTTTAGAGCCAGACTAGAATCACGTCTGCCCGCAGACAATAGATCGGGTATCATTTTTTTATTTTTTTTTATGTATGTTTGACAAAGGCCATACACTTCACTGGAGGCGAAGATCCGCAGACGAAGGCCAGAGCATACAGCTAATTGCTGCCGATCCTACTATTAAAAAAGAAAAAGGAATGTATTGTATACACAGAACATCGAACATTCCTTCCAACTTTTACCAATAGATCAGTGGGACCTGCATGCAGCTGGCCCTGGAAAGGGGCGGGGCTATGTGCAACGGGGGCGGGACCGGGCATCGAGGCCCCGGGTTTTCCATCCTCTTTGCCAGCGTACCCAGCCCCGTCTCTCCTTGCTGCGCACGGCACCTATCCAGCAATCACCGGCTGCTCCACAAAGCAGAGCAGCCATGATCACCTCCCCTCAAGGGACATCAGGGCAGGCTCCAAATAGCGGGACCATACCACTGTAATCAGGACAGTTGGGAGGAATGCTATAAATACATTATCATGTAGCGCCTATTATTCCTGTTGTCCGACTCTACCTGTATGACTACATGTGAAGGAAAACACAGAGGCTGCTTCTTTTGCCCAACGTTTGGGAATTTATGATATTTTAGTTTTCGGAACTTGTCTCCTGTCCTACATAACAGTTTATAGACGCTGTGACCAGGGGTGAGGGTCATTAAGTCGACAGTAATTAGATCTTTTGGTCGGCAGTGAAAAGGTCTACATATGAAAAACATCGACCTAGTTTAAATTGATGCTGAAAACGGTCGACACAATCCAAAAGGCTGCATGAAAAAGGTCAACACAGGAATAGGTCGACATGAGTTATTAAAGAAAATTGTGTATGTGGAAATCTGCTGACACGGGCACTGTATAAGTGTACAGCGACACGGACACACAGCTCCAATTTCTATTCACTTTTTTCTTAATGCACTTTTTTAATTTTAACCTATTTTGCCGTTTTGTGCCAATGAATAAACTGTATATTTAGAACAATTGGTCTGTACACAGACTCCGTCCTGCCCCCACTTAAAGTTATTCCTCCTGGTTATATATGGTGGCTAATTATTAATATTATGTAGTTTGAGCAGAAAATATTGTGGTATCAGTGGATGAGTCAAAAACTCAGGCTGCTGCCGGATCCGAAGGCGCTACACCCCACGCCCCTGAAACAGCAGACACTGGAGGAGGATTCGAACCCGTGGTGGCTCAGCCTGAGTGGCTGTCCCAGACGCTGAACTAACGGTACACGCCACTGTACCAGCCACTCATACACGGACTGTTTGTGTATCTCGTAGCTACAATGCAGTGACGTCATTCACGCTGTGCCGCACCATCGCCACCTATTGGCAGCTGCTGGAACTACACCTGGCACATAATGCATCGTCATCACTGCTGCTCCCCCTACATGAGCACTCTGCCGGCTGTTCTGATGGAGGCAGCCACTGACTGGGACGCCATGCCCCTGCGTAGAAGAAGCGGCTGGTAAGTGCACATGTGCAGAACACCCCCTGAGCATTGAGCAACCTGTGGGTGAGGACTGGAGCTCAGTCTGTATGTTGGTCATAGTTACATAGTAGGTAAGGCTGAAAAAAGACTTGCGTCCATCTAGTTCAACCTGGTATAGATATCCATTGCTGATTTGGTTGGTTCTGGTATTTTACAGACAAATTATATTTCTTATTTGTACCCATGGATGTTTTTCTCCAGTAAATGTTTGTCCAACTTTGCCTTGAACGCATTTAATGAGCCAGCCGTTACCACCTCTCTGGGAAGAGAGTTCCAGAGTTTGACTGTTCTGACCGTAAAGAAATTCTTTCTACTAGCTGAATGAAATCTTTTTTCTTCTAATCTATACTCATGCCCTCGCGTCCTAGATTCCTTTCTAGTAGAAAATAGGGTGTGTGACAGTTCCTTATATTGGCCCTTGATATACTTGTACATGTTGAGCATGTCCCCCCTTAAACGTCTCTTTTCTAATGTAAATAGTCCCAAATTGCTTAATCTCTCCCCGTAGCTTAAATTCTCCATTCCCCTAATAAGCTTTGTTGCTCGCCTTTGGACTTTTTCTAATTCTATGATGTCCTTTTTATAGTGTGGGGCCCAGAACTGTACTCCGTACTCTAGGTGAGGTCTCACCAATGCTTTATATAGTGGCATAATTACCCTTGAGTCCCTAGTTTCCATTCCCCTCTTAATACATGCCAGAATTTTGTTGGCCTTTTTTGTAGCTACGTTACAATGGGCACTACATCCTAGATTGCTGTCTATTTGGACTCCTAGATCCTTTTCAAGTATGGAATTACCCAGTTCCTCTCCGCTAAGGTTGTAACTTGCACACTGGTTGTGTCTCCCAAGGTGCATAACCTTACATTTATCTACATTGAACCTCATCTTCCATTTTTTTGCCCACTCATCTAGAATTGCAAGATCATTTTGAAGCATGGTGACATCTTCTGGTGATTTGATGACTTTGCTAAGTTTTGTATCGTCCGCAAAGATGGATACATTGCTGAGTAACCCTATCCCAATATCGTTAATAAAAATGTTAAACAAAATGGGCCCCAAAACCGAACCCTGGGGCACTCCACTTAGTACCGGTATCATATCTGATACGGCACCATTCACAACCACTCTTTGTTCTCTATTACATAGCCAATTCCCTACCCATCTGCAGATATTTTCACCCAATCCTAGGTTCTCCATTTTATTAATCAATCTCTTGTGTGGGACAGTATCAAATGCTTTAGCAAAATCTAGGAAAATCACATCTACAGCATTTCCATTATCGAGGTTTTTGCTAACCTCTTCATAGAACCCTAGTAGATTAGTTTGGCATGAACGATTTTTCACGAACCCATGTTGGTTAGTACTGAGTAGAAGGTGATGATCTAAATATTCCTGGATACCATCCCTTAAAAATCCTTCAAATAGTTTACCCACAATTGATGTTAAACTAACGGGTCTGTAATTAGCTGGATCTTCCTTTTTTCCTTTTTTGAATATTGGCACTACCTCTGCTATTCTCCAATCTTTTGGTACTATACCTGACGATAGTGACTTGCTAAAGATATAATGTAGGGGGGTAGCTAGTTCATCCCTTAATTCCATTAATACCCTCGGATGAATCCCATCTGGCCCTGGTGACTTATTTGTTTTGAGTTTGCTTAGCCTCAGTATTATTTCTTTCGGCGTGAAATCCACAATGAGATCTGGCTTATTTGTCCCGTTTGTGGTAAATGTTCGTTCCACAGTCTGCTCTCCCTTAGTAAATACTGATGAGAAGAACTCATTTAACAGTTTTGCTTTTCCCTTGTCCTCAGTAACACTTTTTCCACTAGTATCAGTTAGTGGGCCTATGTTTTCCTTAATTAAACGTTTACTATTTATGTATTTAAAAAATTTCTTTGGGTTGTTTTTGCTTTCAGTGGCTATGCACTCTTCATATAATATTTTAGCTGCTTTGATTACCCCTTTACAAGTTTTGTTTGATTCTTTGTATTTTGCGAATGCCTCCTCATTCAAGTTATTTTTATAGAATTTAAAGGCTCTGGTTTTATTGTTGATAGCTGACCTTACTTCTTTGTCATGTATGTGACTCCCACAGGGCTGCTGCATGGTGCTCCTGGGGATATCTATGTGTATGGGCATACCAGTGTATCCTCAGCAGCGCTACTCTATGGCTCAGGTTGTAATATCTCAGCCCCAGTGCTGTCTGCATTATTATACACTGTATATTATCTATCTGCTTTCTCAAAGTGTGACACAGGTGTATATAGACCAGATTATAATCTATGGGAAGCCTCTGTGTGTATACCATATGTTCTCTCTCTGCTGCAGTAGCTATGCGCGCTTTGCTATGTTCTATGATAATAAACACATGTGAGTGTAATGGTAAATATGTGCCCGGCATGCCAATGTGGTGAGATACAGGTGAGCCAAACCGTACAGGCTAGCAAACTGCACATAGCCATTAGTGCAGATGTGGGATAACTGGGCATACTGTATATAGGCTGGGATCACTGCTGCGTTCAGGTGACACCAAGTACATGTCACCCGCCGGGATTGCTTGCTGGATGGTTATACAGGGATTATTGTCACATTAGTTATACTGTAGTCTAAAGTGTATACTGTATTATCTACCATCCTAATGGGGCATACACACAGGGGGCGGGATGTACTAAAGGGAAAATGTGATAAAACGGGGGTTTTACCGCATTTTCCTATGTACCATTATCCGTCCGCCCCATCTCCGCCTGGCAGGGTATCTCCACCTCTGGGTGGCTATATTCTATAGATGCCTATGGGCTTCTATCGCCGCCCGCCGTCCTTGCGACCCATCCTCCATCGATCTACTCCTCCCTCAGCAGGTGTCACAGCCAGGATGTGACGGAGACCCCCGCACACCACATTACAGGTATCGCGGGGGTCTCCGTCACCGCAACCCGATGCTAGCCGCATATGTTAGTACATATGCGGTAGCATCGCGGCGGCTGGCGATTTACATTAATACATCCCGCCCAGGGGAATATGAGGCTTATTTCTAAGTGATCTGACTAGATCGCTTAGAAATGAAAAAAGGATCACTCCATGTGTATACCCTCTGGTGATGACGATTGCGCGGTCCCGCGCGTCGCTGTTGCCTGACTAGATTTACACTGCATCCAGTTATAAATCTAGTCATCGCCAGTGTTCTCACACCAGAGAACACTGGCCGTGACAGATTGTTCAGCACACAATGCTGAGCCATCTGTGCTTAACTGCAAACTTAGCACAGAGGCTCACTTGCACTGTGTGTGCACAGCTTTAGGGATGGACGTCTTTGCAATTGATGACAATAGTGCATACACACTATTGTGCAATGGATGACCATCAATGTTTTTACCTATTGATGGTGATCCATTTTCTTTGACTGATTGGATTGTGGGCCAATCAAAACATGTAGGCGGTGCTTCATGAGTGTTGGGGCAGAGCTATGCTGGTGGTAAGGGTTGCTGGTCTTACTGTACTGCATATTAAAAGAATAATAATAAAAAATATATATATAATTTATGTAAGGTGCTAAACAACATATAATGGTGATTCAATTGTTTTGTGCACCCGTAGCTCTTGCCTAATGTAGTGGGAGCTAATGAATTGTTCGCAGCCCTTGCCCTGGTCTTGTTGGCTGCATTTTTGCGCCCTAAATAAACTAGATGCAGCTTATTGCCCTACTGTGCGCGAAGGGTGCGAGGAGAAATCCAGGTGACGTGCAGCCTGGGAGTCGGGTCACCAAACAATTGACTTTGATTTTAAAGCTCGTTTGTCACTGAGCGCCCTTTAGCTGTTTTGAAACTACACATCCCAGCATGCCTTGCCATAGTTTTAGTATTCCCTAATAGCAGAACTGTGGCAAGGCATGATGGGACTTGCAGTTTCACAACAGCTGGCGGGCCATAGTTTGGACATGATTGGTGTATTGGGTTCGTTAGCTGTTCACTAGCCTTTTGCACAAACCACTTTGGCACATATGGAGATGTAATCTCTTTATTAGTCTTTTTATTAGTCTTGCACTCTACTATTACATATAATGCATGCCTTGACACCGTTTCACCGTTCGTGACACCCAAAATGTCGTTAAAATATTTGTTCCAACCAGATTGTTGCTCGGAAAATGTCCAAACTTTTTTTATTTCTTTACATTTTTGAAATACACAAAAAAGGGATTTTTGTAAGAACTTACCGTTCGAATCCCTTTCTCTGATATGGTCCTGGTGACACAGCTCAACACTGGGATGTAGGAGGGTCCGAAGGAGCCAGGCACCTATCCTAAATCTTTTAGAGGGTAGGCTCCTCCCCTACTGCATCCCGGACTCTTCAGTTCAATCTTTCAAAGCCACTGGAATACATTAACTCAGTACAAACGCCTGCACATATTATATGCACATTTTTTAACAATAACTGTTACTTTAACCAATTAAACATGAACATCATGAACACTGGCATACTTACTGAGCGTAAGGGAGGGATCGCTGTGTCACCAGGACCATATCAGAGAAAGGGATTCGAACGGTAAGTTCTTACAAAAATCCCTTTTTCTCTTTCAATGGTCCTGGTGACACAGCTCAACACTGGGACGTTCCAGAGCCGGTCCTTTGTGTGGGTACGCTCAGGTCTGCAGCTCTCATCACTGCTCGCCCGAATGATGCGTCCTCCGACGCGAACTCATGGAACCTATAGAATTTGGCAAAGGTATGAACAGATGACCAAGTGGCAGCCCTGCAAACCTGCTCAGCTGTTGCCCCATGTCGAACCGCCCAAGAGGTGGCAACTGACCTGGTGGTATGCGCATTTATCCTTGCCGGAACAGGCCTTCCAACTTTAGTGTATGCAAAAGCTATCACAGAGCGCAACCACCTAGCAATGGTCTGCTTAGATGCCGGCCAACCAATCTTGTGTATGTCATACAACACTAACAAGTCGTCAGTCTTTCTGACACTCTTAACTCTGTCCACATAAATGCGTAATGCACGCACAACATCCAAATTCCTCAATTTGTCCCTTTTTCTAGAACCCTCTGGGGGTTGAACACAGGTAGAACTATCTCCTGGTTTAGATGGAAAGCAGAGACTACTTTTGGTAAAAACTGAGGTACCGTCCGAAGAACTGCCCTATCCTCATGAAATATCAAGAAAGGAGACTTGCATGACAATGCTCCTACTGTAACTCTGACACCCTCTTCGCTGATGCCACTGCCAACAAGAATACCAGCTTCCATGTGAGAAACTTAAGGTCCGCCGACCTTAATGGTTCAAAAGGTGCCTTCTGAGGCGAGAGAGAGAGAGAGAGAGAGGGTGAGGCGAGAGAGAGAGAGAGAGAGAGGCTTAGCCGGCAGGAAGAGCTGACAGCCACTGCTAGCAGAGAGCAGCTTAGCGTTGTGGCGGGGGGGGGGGGGGGATTTGTCACTTTAAAGAGCTGCCATGCCGCTCACTTCTCAGGACTTCAGCAGTGGTAACAGCATGGGGGACGGTGGCGGGCTACATCTGTAACAACAGACACACAGCTTTCAGCAGAGAGCTCATCAGCGTTTCAGTGCATGCAGGGGGGGCGGATGAGAAAGTTTGCAACGGGGTGTCAGCGCACCAGGGGGGCAGCGGAAGGGCGCAAAGTCCCAGACACAAAAAGGGCAGGAACACTAATTTCTGTGTCCTACGGATGACAGAAGGAGGGTGATATGGTCAGATGTATCTGCCTTCACCGTGGTTCGCAACAAGAAGATTTTGACCCAACTTGAATAACTCTGCAGCTCTTAAGGCCCCCATCTGCTAGGGTGGGGAATCGCCTGTGGTACCCCGCCAACTCACCCGGCAGCTGCTACGTTCAGTTCACAAATATTTCTACCCATGCATGTTGCCCCTTCTTTATATAAACACCTCTTTCTACACTTTTATGAAAACTCTTCACTACTGTATAACCGCAGCTCACCGTTACCAATTCTAAACAGTCTCTTGTTACAGTACATCTTTAGTTGTGACACCTGTCAGTATCACACTGACCCCAGGGGTTAATAAACTGCTTTCTGTTCTACCCTGATACTAGTAAATCCCCTAAACTCCAATACTGCTCTAAAACAAACAGTCATATTTATTGTGGGTTTTATTACTGTTTTAATTCAGCTCATCCTGGAAAAGGATTTGTGGCATTGAGAAAACCTCTGCGAGTATTTATAACAGTGTCTTGAGAATAAAACATTAATCTGGTCATGTAATTATAAATATGGTCAAAATAATAGGCAAAATCAGTGCTGGTGGCTGCCAATCGTAAAATATGTGATAACAGAAGTGAATCACTTGCCTCACCACATAATTACTTTTAAGTACGATATAAACAATCAACTAAATATATATTTTTTTGGCATTTTTCAATAAAGAAACTTTTAGCCTAGTGCTGCTGTGAAAAAAATTCTGATACTCTCTCTAGGTCTGTGGGTCCCAACCTCGGTCCTCAGGACCCTCCAACAGTCTGCGTTTTCCAGGTCACCCGGCAGGTGCACTCATTATTCACTGACACATTTTAAAAGATCACAGGTGGAGCAAAGTATTTCACCTGTGATCCTGCATGGAGGCCTGGAAAAAAGGGATTTTTGTAAGAACTTACCGTTCGAATCCCTTTCTCTGATATGGTCCTGGTGACACAGCTTCACATTGGGATGTAGGAGGGTCCGCAGGAGCCAGGCACCTATCCTAAAGCTTTTGGAGGGTAGGCTCCTCCCCTACTGCATCCCAGATTCCTCAGTTCAATCTTTCAAAGCCACTGGAATACATTAACTCAGTACAAACACCTGCACATATTATATGCACAATTTTAAATTTAACTTTTCAACCAATTATAACATGAAACATCATGAACACTGGCATACTTACTGAGCGTAAGGGAGGGATCGCTGTGTCACCAGGACCATATCAGAGAAAGGGATTCGAACGGTAAGTTCTTACAAAAATCCCTTTTTCTCTTTCAATGGTCCTGGTGACACAGCTTCACATTGGGACGTTCCAGAGCCGGTCCTTTTGGGTGGGTACGCTCAGGTCTGCAGTTTTCATCACTGCTTGCCCGAATGATGCGTCCACCGACGCGAACTCATGGAACCTATCGAATTTGGCAAAAGTATGAACAGAAGACCAAGTGGCAGCCCTGCAAACCTGCTCAGCTGTTGCCCCATGTCGAACCGCCCAAGAGGTGGCAACCGACCTGGTGGTATGCGCATTAATCCTGGCCGGTACAGTCCTACCAACTTTAGTATATGCAAACGCAATAACAGAGCGCAACCACCTAGCAATGGTCTGCTTAGAAGCAGGCCAACTAAGTTTGTGTATGTCATACAAACCAGTAAAGTATCAGTCTTTCTGACACTCTTAACTCTGTCCACATAAACGCGCAAGACGCGCACAACATCCAAATTCCTCAATTTGTCCCTTTTCCTAACAACCCTCTGTGGGTTGAAACACAGGCAGAACAATCTCCTGATTTAGATGAAAAGCAGAGACTACTTTTGGTAAAAATCTAGGGGTACTGTCCGAAAGGCAGCCCTATCATCATGACATATAAGGGAGGAAGACTTGAAGAACAAAGCAATCAACTCCGATATTTTTTTTTTTTTTTTTTTCTGACGCCACCGCCAACAAAAATACCAGCTTCCCTGAAAGGAAACTAAGGTCAACCGACCTTAACGGCTCAAAAGGCGCCTCTTTAAGGTACTCCAGAGCCAGAGATAATTCCCCTGGCGCTACTGGTTGGTTGTAGGGAGGTTTCAATAGATAAACCCCCTGCAGGAAGGTCTGTACTTCTGGTTCTAACGCAATCCTTCTTTGGAAAGAAAAATTGACACGGTCGAGAAATGTACTCTGAGTGACTGAAGGCCTAACCCAGAGGAAAGGCCCTCCTGTAAAAAACTCCAACTATTTAGCCATTTTAAATCTCGATGTGCGTGACCTCTGTCTTACACACCAACAAATATAGGTCTTCCAGGCCCCAAAATAATTTACAGAAGACACTGACTTTCTGGCTTTCCTCATTGCGTTAACCACCGCCTCTGAGAATCCTATATTCCTCAAAATGGCGTTTTCAACAGCCAGACCGTCAAAATTAATCGAGCTGAATCCAGCTGGTTGAACGGTCCTTGTTTTAGAAGGTCTGACCTCAGAGGTAGACGCCACGAGTCCACAGAGAATCTCTGAAGCCTCGAGTACCAGGATCTCCCTGGCCAATCTGGGGCCACTAAAATTACTGGAATTGTCTGGGCCTGTATTGTTTTCAACTCTCTTGCCAGCATTGGAACTGGCGTTAAATCATAAAGAAGATTCCCCTCCCAGGGGATAGTCATGGCATCCACTGCTTCTGCCAGTGGATCCCACGTCCTGTCATACAACCTGGGTACCTGATGGATGAACCTGTATGCCTTCAGGTCCCTATCCGGGGTTTCCCCCTTATTGTAATCTAGTGGAATACTTGTGGATTCAGCCTCCATTTTCCTTCCATCAGTTTCTCCCTGCTCAGGAAGTCGGCCTCTATATTCTCCACTCCTGGTATGAAGATTGCTGATAATGCTAGAACATTCTGTTCCGCCCACAAGAAGATTCGGGACACCCCCACATGGCCAGATTGCTGTGTGTGCCTCCCTGGTGATTCAGATACGCCACAGCTGTGACGTTGTCGGTCTGAATGCCTAAAAGGGAGCTCTTGTAATCTTTTCTCCCGCCAGAGAAAACCTCTTCCACACAGCCCTCAGTTCCAAGATGTTGATCAGTAAGGCAGACTGTAAAGTATCAGTCTTTCTGCTCTAAAGTCCACAAGCCCTGCAGACGCAGGTCCACGACTACTGCCCCTCAGCCTCTGAGACTGGCGTCGGTAGTGACTACCACCCAGCTCCAGGACTGCAGGGACCGACTCCCCCGAAGGGAATCCACCTCCATCCACCATTTTAGGAAGGATCGAGTTTCTGAAAACAACAACATTTGTTCTGACCTCATGGTCTGAGTGTTCCCTGTCCACTGGGACACTCTCGAGTGGAACCTGGCGAACTGTAACGTCTCTAAAGACGCCATCATCTTCCCCAGCAGTTTGAGGCACCTCCATACTGCTGTGCTCTGAGACCCTAGGATCTCCTGTACCAAGGCAGCCAGATCCCTGGCCTATGCCTCTGGTAGAAACACCCAATGCAACTGGGTATCCAGACCAATCCCCAAGAATTGGAGTCTCTGTGACGGCACCGATTGAGATTTTTGTAAATTTAAAAGCCAGCCGTGAATCTGCAAAACCTGATGGTTTCTGCCAAGTGACTCTTCACTTGTCTGCTGACTCCGCTTTAAACCGCAGGTCGTCCAAAAATGGAATAACCATGATTTCCGTCAGTCGAAGCACATCCGCCATTTCTGACATTATTTGGTGAATACCCTTGACGCTGTGGCCAGACCAAAAGGCAACGCCTGTAATTACAGGAGAAGGTCTCCTATTGCACACCCCAATAGTGCCTGATGTTCCGGGTGGATAGGAACCTGCAAGTATGCGTCCTGGACCTTCATGGACGCTAAAAATTCTCCCTGGTCCCGGCTTAGCAGCACAGACCGTAGAGACTCTATTTTGAAATGGTCTACCCACAAATGGCTATTAATGCCTTTAAGTTTAGGATCAGCTGAAAGACCCGTCTGGTTTGGGCACCAAAAACAGAGTGAAATAAAAGCCTTTTTTCCCTCCGCTCTGGGGACCGGGACTACCACACCCTTCTCTAAAAGAGAATGAGCCGCTCCCAAGAGAGCTGTACGGAGCCGAGCCTCCTTTGGTAGTGGTGTAGGAATGAACCTTCTCGGTGGAAGAACTTTGAAGGGAATCTTTTAACCCTGGGTTATATTTCTAACCCAAGCGTTCCGGTCTAACAGTGCCCCTGCGTCTCTGAACAGTGACAGACGTCCCCCCTCCTTAAAACACCGCCGGGCAAAACCCCTGGCAGTATGCGGAGGATTTTTCCTCTCCTATGGTTTCTTATAAAAAGAACCAAATTTTGACTTTGGGGCCTTGCCCCTGGAGGACTGAGACTATCCCTTAAAAGACTGTCCTCAAAAGGACGCACCTCCTCTAGGGGAGGGCCGAAAGGATGGCCTGAAAGCAGAAAACCTTGATGTCTGCTTTGGCTGCAGGGGTAGGCAGGAAAGTGCTTTTTTCCACCTGTGGCCTGCTTATTAATCTCTTCCAGTTGTAAACCAATAACAGCTTTCCTTTAAAAGAAAATGCCTCTAAGCCTTTTTAGACTTGTTATCTGCCTTCCAAGCTATAAGCCAGAGCACTCTCCTGGCATTCCAAACACTGAGGAAACTCTGGCAGCCATTTTGAGAGCTTCCTGCTCAGCCTGAATCACCTTTCTGCAGCAGCATTAGACTTCTCTGCATAGTAACAACACACACAAAACAGTATGTCAACTAGAGCACAGGTCACTGACCCACCAATCCTGGCCTTAGAGACCCAGACTGAAGCCAATCAGAGGACTTGCTTGCTTGAAGGCTTGCACTGGTAGCACAGTGGCTTTTGACAAGTATACCACAGAAGCCTCTACCACTGGAACATTTTCCCAGAGGTCTGCATGATCCTCAGGCATGGGATACAGGCTTAACCATCTATTTTGGCATCTAAAGCCTTTTGTCAGGGGTTTTCCAATAAATCTTGTAAACCCTTGTCTGCAGAGAGATATCATTTCCCTCACGCTGTCTCTTAAAAACAACCTTAGCAGGAGTTTTTTTTTTTTTTACTTCACAGACAAATTCAATGTCTGTTTACAGCAGTAATCAAATCCTCCACCCCTGAGGGTGAGGACTCTTCAGGAACATCACCCTGAACCCAGGGTATGTCTGTGTACTCTCCCTCCTCATCAGCAGCTAATAATGGCACTGAATAAGACCTTTTAGGGGTCCCCCCAGAATAACCATAAAGCTTGTCAAACAAGTAATTTAAACCTGCTGATTCCCATAGCAGTATCCTGCATGACTTGTATAAGTCAGGATCTGTCTGGGTCCGAGGCAAAGAGCTGGCCCGACTGCTGAGAGAATGGCCCTGGTCTAGGGAAATTACCAGCCATCACTCTGCCTGTCCAGTAATGCACCAAAGCATTTTCAGACCTGTCTCAGGGACTCAGCCCTCGCAAGGTCCGATGCACTACCCTCTGGGGTTCACTCCCCATGGGTTTCACAGCAGCGCATAAAATACAAAAGCCCCCCTTAGGGACAAATTTCAGTGTACAACCACTGCAAGCGCTCAATGCATTAAAGGCTCCCTCCCCCAAAACCACAGACTGTTGCTCAGACATGATGTTCTCAATAACACAGTCACAGCATTAAATGTACATACATTATATACAGTGTACTCAGCCACTTAGCTTTCTGTAGTCTTCAGAATGGGGAAAGCGAAGCCCAGGAAATCCAATCACTCTGTCAGGATCAGTAAGCCAGCTCAGCTCCGCTGCAAGCGTTCTGAATGGCGCCAAAAACAGAGTGAGGGAAGGGACCAAGTCCCTGCTGCTGCGGGGTCTGTGACTTTTGGCGCCAACTACCCCCAGACAGCCGCTCCCATTGTAGGATCTCCTCGTTCCAGTATCTCCCCCTCAGCTGGGGACCACTCGGAACATGCCTGTAACAACACTGCTGTCCTCTCAATATAGGAGCTCAGTGTGTAAGCTCCGCAGAAAATGGCCGCCGCCATCACGGAGCGCCTGTCCCCCATGATCCCCACCTAGCGTGAAGCCGGTTTCAGGGCGCTCCGGAGCCCAGGCAGCTTCTTAAAAGAAGCTGTAAGCGCTGCACAGGGAGGCCAGACAGCGTCTCCCTCGTGCACAGTGAGCTGACAGGACTCGTTTCTGTCAGCTCCTGCTGCGCTAGCAGTGCGAGGATTCACTAATGAGAATCCTCACACTGTGCCTACCTAGCTAGTGTAGAAGTTAATAAAATAATAAAAACCCTAAATAACTCTACTCCTTCGGCTGCTCCAGCAGCCCTTTAGAATAGCACCCACTCCAGTGGGCACCTAACACGAACTGAGGAATCTGGGATGCAGTAGGGGAGGAGCCTACCCTCCAAAAGCTTTAGGATAGGTGCCTGGCTCCTGCGGACCCTCCTACATCCCAATGTGAAGCTGTGTCACCAGGACCATTGAAAGAGAAATGTACACTGTTGGGGAGTCCTGATGACCGAGGTTGAGAACCACTGCTCTTGGGTGTTGGGATTTAAAAAAAGTTTGGGAACCACTGTCCTACGCCATACTAGAAAGATGTACCGAAAAAGTTACTTGCAGCCAATCAAGCAGGTCTGAATCACCCTCTACATTTAGTTTTCTGTACTGTTGCTGGAAGTCTGCATACTTTTATTCAGGCAATGTATGGTTCTATCTATATGATGCTTTGAAATAAAAATCATTCTTTCAAAAAAAAAAAACCTTTCAAAAATTCTATAGACTTAATGTTCTATAGAAATATCTCACAAGAAGCATTTAGGCATAGACACGCCCATAGGTTTATTTATTTATTAACAGTTTCTTATATAGCGCACACATATTTCACAGCGCTTTACAGAGAATACTTGAACATTCACATCAGTCCCTGCCCCAGTGGAGCTTACAATCTAATCCCTACCACACACACACACATTCCAGGGTTAATTTTGTTGGAAGCCAATTAACCTACCAGTATATTTTTGGATTGTGGGAGGAAACTGGAGTACCAGGAGGAAACCCACGCAAGTATGGGGAGAATATACAAACTCCACACAGTTAGAGCCATGGTGGGAATCGAACCCATTACCTCAGTGCTGTGAGGCAGTAATGCTAACCATTACACCATCCGTACTGCTCCATGTGGAGTTAGACACGCCCTTTGGGCACTGTGTGACACGCCCCTTACAAAGGCGCTTGGCGCATCCTACTGTAATTTTCCTGACTGTAGTTTTCAATTGGAGGGAAGTATGTTGTAACCACAAAGAAAAGTGATCTACATCAGATTCATAGACTAGTTAATAGTACCCCTTTTATACCAAAAACGCCAGGTCGCATCCGGGTTTTTGATCCCTGCTTCAAGCCAGGTGTGACCCTGCGTTTGCACCCTTTTACACCACTGTCGCATCCCCCCTGCCGCTTGGAGATTATGTCATCTCCGATCGCCGCCGCCAGGACCCGGAATGCTGCGCTGGGGGCAAGCCCAGCACTAAGGTAATCTGCTGGGCTGCCCCCAGCCCCCGTCCACCCCTTGTCCGGGAGGTGAATGGATGCCGCTCACAGGCATCCATTCACCTCCTCTGCTACTGCTGTCTGCAGGGTATAGCAGACAGCAGTGCAGGCTGCCTGTGCCCCCCTTCCCCGTCCAACCTGCGGACAATGCACCGCGCCCCCCCGGGGTGGCCCTTTCGGACCGCACCCGACTCGGCTGAAATGATGCGGAGGGGTTACAATGCCTTTTGTTATATTTATTGTGGCACAAACACTCTGGGAAACTGTATATAGGAAAGTAGTGTATGGCGGCGGATGCTGGGAGTAGTAGTATAAGAACTGATAGTGTTAGCAATATGGTCGTATCGTTCATTAGACCCCACCTACTGTATGTGACTGCCAAAACTGGCTTACGCTCTAGAGCAGGCATGTACAACTTGCGGCCTTCTAGCTCCTGTGAAACTACACATTCCAGCATGTCGCTGAAACAGACACGGCCATTTTCATTGGCAATTGGAATCATTATATAAGGCTTGCTAATGTAATTTAGCAGAGAATTTCACCAACCAATTTTTTTTTTATTTTTTTTTTTGACAGCTGTATCCACCCAGAAAGCTACGAGCTCTCCTTAAACAGAACATTATTCCTGGTTAAAGTACCAACATCGGAGTGTACAAATTGGTTGTTTTTATTCTTGTGCCCTGCCAATTGCAGGGAGAAGGTAATAAACAATGGTAGCCTGGGTGATGCTCACACAAAAAGAATGATTTTGCTTAAACCATCCTGATTCTTAAAATGTCTGTAATTTTTTTAAATAGTCCAGACACCCAGTCGTTTGGCTATGTGCTTTGTACCAAACAGTACTCTCACACAGGTACCAGCTCTGTATGTGTACCCAGTACAGATACAAGCCTTGTACTTTGGTGTACCCAACTTGGCCTCCGAGTGAGGCAGAGACCTGTGTCACATGTAACCTCAGCATAGCATGTGACACAACACAGTAACAGCACAGCAAGAGCTGTAGGCTTTCCTCTGTATGTGTACACTGTAGCCTGTCCTCAGAGTAAGGCAGTGACCTATGTGTCACTTGTAATCTCAGCATAACATGTGGTACAACACTAACAGCAGAGCAAGAGCTGTGGACACTAACAGCACAGCAAGAGCTGTGGCTGCTGCTGCCCTTGGTATGTGTACACTGTATCTGTACACTGTAGCCTGGCCTCAGAGGAAGGCAGTGGCCTCTGTGTCACCTGTAATGGCAGCCGAGCATGTGTACTGACAGCCCAGCAAGAGATGTGGCTGCTGCTGCTGCCCTCAGTATGTGTACACTGTATCTGTACACTGTAGCCTGGCCTCAGAGTAAAGCTGGCCATACATCAGAAAGATCGATCTTAAGATCGATTGCACTCATGATTGTGTACAATTTCCCTTGAAATCCCCAGCAGTCCTTGGTGGTTTTTGGACACACAATCTACACCAGGGTTGCCGACTTATAAATGCTCCTCTCCGGGAGAAGCCCGGAGAGGAGACTTTCCTTACCCGATCGGGGGGCGGGGCTTGACTGTGACGTCATTAAGCCCCGCCCCCATTACGGATAACAGTCAAAATGACTAATCTCTATGGAGGGGGCGGGGCTAAAATGACGCGATTGTGCCATTTTAGCCCCGCCCCCTCCTCTGAGACCCGCGGATTGCGGCATTTAAATGCCGCGATTCGGGGGGCTCAGGGGGGTCCCCCAGATTCCGGGAGGATTGCCCACCCTTCCGGGGGGCCGGGAGGAGGACCCGATTTTCGGGAGACTCCCGGGAATTCCGGGAGGGTCGGCAACCCTGATCTACACACAATCGATCATATGATCAGTCATACAATCCATCTGCTGCATGATTTTGTACACAAGATGTGCACACAATCTGCATACAATCCATCATACAATCAGTCATACAATCCATCTTATGATTGATTGTATGATTTTGTACACAAGATGTGCACACAATCTGCATACAATCCATCTTACAATCAATTGAGATTGTATGATTGGGTACAATATCTTTCTGATGTATGGCCAGCTTAAGGCAGTGACCTCTGTGTCACCTGTAATGGCAGCATAGCATGTGTACTGACAGCACTGCAAGAGTCTGTGCACTGTATCTTACAATGTAACAAAACTGCAAGAGCTGAAGCTGCCCTTGTCCTCTGTATGACCCTGCTGTCTGCAAACTCTTCCCCCAAATCTGCATGTCCACTCTGACTCTGTAATAATGCTAGGGACACCATCTCTTTCTGTAAGAAATGAGGGGTACAAGGCAAAGAGACACTTGTAAGGCTTGCAAGCAGAGGCTACATAAAAATCTCCCCTTGTGGCCTCTGAGGACAAAGGGGACATCACCTCAGTGATCTGAGGAGGCCAGACAGGGCTATCCCTATGGGATGATAACCCAGGGTTAGATGCTGTCTATCACAGTGTTCTCAGATAACAGTGTAAACTGAGTTGTACCTTTCATGCAGGTTACTCTCTGCAGAGCTCTGGAGATTTCACCTGCCAATATACAGTATATACGTATACACTACACACACACAGAGAGAGAGAGAGAGAGAGAGAGAGAGAGAGAGAGAGAGAGAGAGAGAGAGTAGGTATAGGTAACCAGAGATAGAATCACTGGACAGGAGAGACAGTATAAGGAGATGAGCTGCCACAGGCCATAAACAACACCATGGTATATAACACAGGGGTGCTATGACCTAATTTACATACAGCCCAATACTGTCCTACTATGCTCTAAACCCCACTGTCTGATATCCCAGAACTTGGGGGAGCAGCTGCAGCCATAGATGCAGTTACTGGGAGACTAGGACATGCTGGAGCACAGGACTCCCTAGCAGCAGCAGTCAGGAGCCTCCAGCAGCATGCATGGGGGCCAAGCATATTAAAATGGCCGCCCAAGCTGCGTTTAAGCTGGGGAAGCACCTGGTCACTGGGAGCAAACCCCGCTGTACGCTCCCCACCCGGTTAGCTCCGAGTAGGGATCGTGACGCAAGCTGCATCACTCTGGGACAGAGGTCTCAGGAGCCGGGGACCCTGGCGCAAACCGCAAGCAGTGGCGATGGGGTCCCCCCGGCAGCTTCTATGGCGCGCTTTTCAGGAAAAAGACGCGCTGTTTACACCGCCCATTGCCCGGACTCCCCTGCTAGCGGGGAGCCAGGATATACATACCCTGCCTGCTGGCCGGCGGCGGTGAGGCTGTGCGGACTGAGGCGCGGCCGCATGCAGTGGCGTCCAGTCACTCTGGGACGGCGGTCCCAGGAGCCGGGGACCCCCGCGCAGACCGCGAGCAGTGGCGCTGGGGTCCCCCCGGCAGCTCCCGCGACGCAGACAGGCAGTCGGCAGAAGCTGCCTGTCTGTCCTCAATGTTAAAAGGTGTAAAAACAAACATAAATGAAATACAAATTTCTATTTGCCCTAAGAGGACAAAACTGTTGCACCCAGCTCCCCGGGCACATTCTAAGACTGCCTGGGATGGGGAAGTAGAGGGGAGGAGTCAGCCATACTTGTAAATTTCTTAAAGTGCCCATGCTCCTAGTGGTCGCCCTCTATTCCCCACTGTAACTCCAGTGCCACCTAGTGGATGAAGGAGAAAACTCTTCACTACTGTATAACCGCAGCTCACCGTTACCAATTCTAAACAGTCTCTTGTTACAGTACATCTTCAGTTGTGACACCTGTCAGTATCACACTGACCCCAGGGGTTAATAAACTGCTTTCTGTTCTACCCTGATACTAGTAAATCCCCTAAACTCCAATACTGCTCTAAAACAAACAGTCATATTTATTGTGGGTTTTATTACTGTTTTAATTCAGCTCATCCTGGAAAAGGATTTGTGGCATTGAGAAAACCTCTGCGAGTATTTATAACAGTGTATTGAGAATAAAACATTAACCCCTTCATGACAGAGCCAGTTTGTGCCTTCATGACAGAGCCCTTTTTTTCAAATCTGACATGTCTCACTTAAGTGGGGATAACTTTTTTTTGCTTTTACTTATCCCAGTGATTTTGAGATTGTTTTCTCGTGACACATTGTACTTCAAGTTAGTGGTAAATTTGGGTCGATACAGTCTGTGTTTTTTTGTGAAAAATACCAAAATATCGTGAAAAAATGGAAAATTTAGCAATATGCAAAATGTCACATTTTCTGCTTGTGAGACAAATAATCATACCACTCAAAATAGTTAATAACTAACAAAGACCATATGTCTACTTTATGTTGCAATCATTATTTCAACTTCCTTTTAATTTTTTTGGACACTAGGAGGCTTCAAATATGACTAGCAAATTCTCAAATTTTCAAGAAAATTTCAAACACTGATTTTTTTAGGGACCAGTTCAGTTCTGATGTGACTTTGAGGGACTTGTATGTGAGACACCCCCATAAATGATGCCATTTCAAAAACTGCACCCCTCACAGTATTCAAAACAGCATTTTGGAAGTTTGTTAACCCTTTAGGTGTTTCACAGGAATTAAAACAAAGTGTAGGTGAAATTTCAAAATTTCATTTTTTTTTTCGGATTTTCAATTTTAATACATTTTTCTAAGGAACACAGTACATTTTACTAGAGAAATGTGACTAAAAATTGATTCCCCCAATTCTTTGGTTTTCATAAATATCCTATATGTGGCCCTAGTGTGCACGGTGACCAAACCACAGGCTTCATAATAGAAGGAGCACCTACTTGATTTTGGAGACTCCTTTTTATGAGATTATTTTTTAGGCACCATGTAGGTTTCTAGGCACCATAAGATGCTAAAAGTTAGGAACCCCCCCACAAGTGACCCCATTTTGCAAACTACACCCCTCAGGGAATTCATCTAGGGGTATAGTGTACATTTCAAACCCCCAGGGGTTTCACCAATTGTGGTACAACTGGGCAGTGAAAATGAAAAAAAATAATTTTTCATTTTCACAGCTCAGTTGTATCAAAATTGGTGAAACCCCGGGGGGTTTGAAATGTACTCTATACCCCTAGATGAATTCCCTGAGGGGTGTAGTTTGCAAAATGGGGTCACTTGTGGGGGGGTTCCACTGTATGGGTGTTTCGGGGGTCATTCAACCAGAATCTGTGCTGCAAAATCCAAAAATCACTCCTTCCCTTCTGAGTCCTGCCATGCACCCAACTGGTATTTTTTGGTCACATGTGAGGCATTGCCGTACCCGGGAGAAATTGGGGCACAGATTTTGGGGTGCTTTGTCTCCTTCATTCCTTGTGAAAATGAAAAATTTTGAGCCAGATCTGCATTTTTGTGTAAAAAAATTTAATTTTCACATCAGTCCCTGCCCCAGTGGAGCTTACAATCTAATCCCTACCACACACACACACATTCCAGGGTTAATTTTGTTGGAAGCCAATTAACCTACCAGTATATTTTTGGATTGTGGGAGGAAACTGGAGTACCAGGAGGAAACCCACGCAAGTATGGGGAGAATATACAAACTCCACACAGTTAGAGCCATGGTGGGAATCGAACCCATTACCTCAGTGCTGTGAGGCAGTAATGCTAACCATTACACCATCCGTACTGCTCCATGTGGAGTTAGACACGCCCTTTGGGCACTGTGTGACACGCCCCTTACAAAGGCGCTTGGCGCATCCTACTGTAATTTTCCTGACTGTAGTTTTCAATTGGAGGGAAGTATGTTGTAACCACAAAGAAAAGTGATCTACATCAGATTCATAGACTTGTTAATAGTACCCCTTTTATACCAAAAACGCCAGGTCGCATCCGGGTTTTTGATCCCTGCTTCAAGCCGGGTGTGACCCTGCGTTTGCACCCTTTTACACCACTGTCGCATCCCCCCTGCCGCTTGGAGATTATGTCATCTCCGATCGCCGCCGCCAGGACCCGGAATGCTGCGCTGGGGGCAAGCCCAGCACTAAGGTAATCTGCTGGGCTGCCCCTAGCCCCCGTCCACCCCTTGTCCGGGAGGTGAATGGATGCCGCTCACAGGCATCCATTCACCTCCTCTGCTACTGCTGTCTGCAGGGTATAGCAGACAGCAGTGCAGGCTGCCTGTGACCCCCCCCCCCCCCCCCCCAACCTGCGGACACTGCACCGCGCCCCCCCCCCCCCGGGGTGGCCCTTTGGGACCGCACCCGACTCGGCTGAAATGATGCGGAGGGGTTACAATGCCTTTTGTTATATTTATTGTGGCACAAACACTCTGGGAAACTGTATATAGGAAAGTAGTGTATGGCGGCGGATGCTGGGAGTAGTAGTATAAGAACTGATAGTGTTAGCAATATGGTCGTATCGTTCATTAGACCCCACCTACTGTATGTGACTGCCAAAACTGGCTTACGCTCTAGAGCAGGCATGTACAACCTGCGACCTTCTAGCTCCTGTGAAACTACACATCCCAGCATGCCTTGCCATAGTTTTAGCACTCGCTAATAGCAAAACTATGGGAAGGCATGATGGGACTTGTAGTTTCGCAACAGCCGGAGGGCCGCAGGTTGGACATGACTGCCCTAGAACAGTGGTTCCCAACCCTGGTCCTCAAGTACCCCCAACAGTGCACATTTTCCAGGTCTCCACACAGAATCACAAGTGATATAATTAGCTCCACCTGTGGATCTTTTAAAATGTGTCTGAATAATGAGTGCACCTGCTGGGTGACCTGGAAAACGTGCACTGTTGGGGGTACTTGAGGACCACGGTTGGGAACCACTGCCCTAGAATGTCATGTGCATGATCTAGGGATCCATCGTCTTGGACAGAGATAAAAGAAGAAGATTAAGAAGCATTTAGAGCAGTTTCTGTTGTTTTACAGCTGCGCTAGCATAATGCCGGGAGATGATTGCTTGGTTCTTTGTCAATATCCTCTCTGGGAGAAGCAACCGCAGGCCGCTTTCAGGGGGTGTGGCGGAACAGACTCAACATTAGACCCCGCCCCCAGCCAACTTATACTGTAATTTGGCTTCTAATTGTGGTTTTACCTAACATTTACTGACTACCGGTACTCTGACAAGGGAGCGAGCGCAAAGAAGCCCCGTGCAGGTTCGGTGGCTCATCGGGCATTTAGCAGTCGGGATTCCAATGTCGGTATAGTGACTGTCGGGGGGCATCCGGCTCTTGTTATCATCTTTGTGCTTAATTCAATCTTATCCTCATGTATGTAACCCGAGAATGGGAGGTTTATCAGCTGCATCATTATTTCTCTTTCCTCCACTAGGTGACACTGGAGAGTTACAGTGGGGAATAGAAGGGCGACCACAGGGAGCTTGGGCACTTTAGAATAAATTAACAGTGACTAACTCCTCCCCTTCTACTTCCTCTCCTAGGCAGTCTTAGCATGTGCCCTGCGGGAGCTGGGCGCATTGTTAGCTCACTCTTGGGCTTTTCTAATTTTTTCTTTATTTTTCCGGATTTTTAAGATCTACACAGGCAGATAGTCCCTGTCCCTATCTGCCTGCGACGAGGGCGCTGTTGAGGGACCGGTTGCAGCTGCTTGCAGCTTGCCTCCGGAACCTGGCTGACAGAACCACCGTTCCGGGGTCCCCGGCGCCGCTGCATGCAGCGCGCCTCGCGGACCGCAAGCCTCGGCGCGTACAGCAGCTACAGGGGTAAGTATGGTCAGACAGGCAGGTAGCACCCTGCCCTACCTGCCTGCAAGGGGACCACAGTAACAGAGAATCCGGTCGCCGCTGCATGCAGCGTGCCTCGCGGACTTCCTTCAGCCACAAGCATGGCAGGGATACGTATACCCTGGCTCCCCACTAGCGGGGTAGCCAGGTAGATGCATTGGCGGTTTATCCAGCTGCAACTATAGCATAATAATAGAGTACAGTATTTTATTTTCTTTGTATACTCTATTATTATGCTATAGTTGCAGCTGGATACCAGCATTAAGATCTCCAAGGGATCCATTTGCACACTTTTGTACAGTTTGTCAGTAAGACCGCTATCCGGAGTGAAAACTTACATTCACTATCCATTTACCTAAGGGTATGTACATTCTCAGTATTGAAAAAGTAACTACTTAATTGTGTATATACTAAATTAGTAATATGGCCTTTCTCCACCACCTAGAAAGTTACCCCTGAGGAAGTCATTTTTTTTTGACAAAACGCCTTGGGAGTTTTTTCCTGATTATATCGATTCGACCAACTGACTGCATACAAGCAAAAATGTTTTTACTTTGTTTTTAAATTAATTGTATTAAATACTGTTGTACAGTGACCAATCGATATATTTTCTTGATCCTTCTGGTGGTGGATCTCCATAAAATAGTGGCGCGTCTTCTATCTTTTTTCTTCTATTCCCCACTTCCCCTGCTAACAGGGGGGACTGACAGAGTGCTGCCCAATCTACTTTATCTAGCGCATTGAAAGGGTACCCCACTCTTTGTTCTATATATATATATATATATATATATATATATATATATATATATATATATCTCCGGAAGGGCCGTCACTCTGGACTGAAGTGAGCTAAGATGTGTAGCCTTGCCCCGGTGCCAGCTTTCAGAGGGCAGCCACAATGAACTGCCCACAGAATACTATGACGAAATGAATGGGCACTCGAGGACTCACAAATGCTGGTGAAATCAAAAGGCCGTGTTTATTCCATAAGTGGTCTTACAGGCGTCAACGTTTCGGGGGCCGGACCCCCGTCGTCAGGACAAAATGCAGACAGGGTGAAGTACAGAATAAAGTGCAAGTGCATGGGTATTTATAAGACATGTTAACAAATAGGCGCTAACTTACCCCCTCCCTGTAGCCGTCCCCCACGAGCATCCACAGGCCGGTTTCCGGAGTACTGCGCACAGCAGTGACGTCACCACGTTCAGCGGCGTCCAGCTGACCGCGCGTCATCACGGTCGTCATCCCGCGGTGACGTGGGTGGGCTGGGAAAGAGATTGCAGCTCACATTAGCATGAATACAAGTATCGTGCTACAGAAGTCATAAAGCAACAAAGGCATCCATACATACACAAAACTTCAGAGGATGCAAGTGAATAAAAAATGCAAAAAAACAAGTGGACATGACCATATTATGACTACATAGTGACATCTAGTGGCTAAAAATGAGAAGACATATATAATAAAAAACGAACATTTAAAAAGGGTATACGTATAAAAAGATAACTGCGTGCGGCCCCGAATTGGAGCCGTACTGGGCAAAAGTCAAAGTGCATATGCTGGGTGAGGTGCAAACCCTATGGCGTGAGTGGTTTAAATGCAGGGAGAAATACTGAGTCCCTGCTGGGTATCTATAATAAGCAAAAACAGCCCTGTGTGGGGTGATGCAGCCAGCATCACTGTATGCGCATAGCACCAGAAGCCAGAAATTGCAACAACAGAATGCCAGCATCTTGTATATTATATGTTATCCTGGTGTGTCACCTGGACACCGATAAGGCTGGGGGACTGGTGTCACACAGTGGGATGACAAGTACCTTTAACAAGGGGGAGAGAAAAGGAAGAAGGAAGACATGATTGTGTGTTAGTGGACCAAAATGGTTACAAAAAATTATGTAGGCCAAGTGTGTCATTAAGGCCTTTAGGGTGTAGTGTGTCCATTTTGTAAATCCACTTGGACTCAAGCTGCAGAAGCTGTTTGGAACGGTTGCCACCCCGTATGTGTACCGGCACGTGGTCTATGATCTTATATTTGATCATTGCCATGTTATGTTTGGCCTTGGCGAAATGCCTGGTCACTGGTTGCTCCCCTGAGCCAGAATGAAGGGCTGCCCGTATGGCACAATCGGTCTTGCCGATGTAATGTATTCCACATGGACAATAAATGATGTAGATAACAAATTTAGTCGTGCACGTGAGGGGCCATCTGATTTAAAAATTTTTTACCCGTATAGAGATGTGCAACTTCGGTGCAAGCTGTCATGAAGCTGCATGTTGTGCAGCCTAGGCACCGGTAACAGCCCATTCTGGTGGGTCTGATTTGTCTAGAAGGGGTGTCAAAATTTGTAATCTCGGTCTTGACCAATAGGTCCTTCAAGTTTGGGCCGCGCTTGTAGCTCGGCATCAGCTTGGTGTCTTTGAACACCGGTAGCTCGGGATCCGAACGCACAATTTCCCACCAGTTTTTTACTCTGCTGGTGGTTTCTCGGCTGGCAGAGCTAAAGTCATTAACCCATGGAATACATGGCTTTATGACTTTAGGTGTTGCACCTGTGATAAGAGTGATGCGCTCACACGCCAGAGCCCTGGCCTTGGCTTTAAGTAGGCCCTGTCTGGGGTAGCCTCTGTCCTCGAACTTCTGCTGCATGATGTCCAGTTGGTGATGGGTTTCAGAGTCGGTATCAGTGATCCTGCATACTCTCAAAAACTGAGTATGGGAGACTCTCCACCGTGTTGCGTGGGTGCGAGCTGTTGTGTCTAAGTATAGTATTGCGATCTGTCGGTTTGACATACAAAGAAGTGTGTGTAAATCCCAAAAATACAAATGTGTAAAAAATAGGCGTATTTCTGCCTACGAATCCATTTTGGTACATTTCCCCCGATGTATACATAGTATATATATATACACGCTATACTGCTGTTCTGTTCTCAAAGACAACATGAAGCATATATATCACTTGTGGAGCCGATATTTATGGTACAACACGCCCCTGTAATTCTCACATTCATAGAGATCCCACAGCACATCTCCCCCATGTGTTAGAGCCTGACATCTCCGATTTACAAACATGATCATTAGCGATCAGTTTGACCATGTTATTATTGTATACAGAGATCCATATGTAACACACCCGTCCGGATCCCTGTGTTAACACCATACAATTGTCACGCTAGATGCGGTGACATCTTCTTCACATCACTTCTTAAACATTGCTCGGGCAGTAGTCCCGTGGCATCTGAAATTTACACTTCAAACTTGCACCATTTTTTAACATTGTTTTACTGTTTTAATGTAGGTTATTTATGTGCCATTTATGTGTTGTTATAGGCAGAAGCCAAACCCGGATCCTGGAGCGGAGGTTGTCATACAGAAGTGGGCGATACGGTGGGGTCACCATAGCAACCCATCTACAACAGAGGGGAGCGTGATGATGCAGTGAGGCTCCGCCCACTGACATCCGCCCGCACCGGAAGCCGCACTGGACGCAACCGGGACGCTCCACGTACGGGAATGGTGAGTATGCACATGCTGTATGTATTTAAATGTTTGCTGTGTCACCCGCACGCGTTGTACACCTTGACAAAGGGGTATCCAGTCCCCGAAACGTCGGTCACCTCCAATAAACACATTGTTAAGCCCACGGAGTGCCGCTGCCTGCTTGGATAATTCCTTAGATAGATAGATACCAGAAAGAACCCCCACTGGGGGAATAAACAGCACTCACCAGTCTGTAGTTCAATGGAGGTACAACCAGGAGGTAATCCAAAGTTTATTTTCTGCAAGAGAGATCTTCTGACGTTTCGGTCCCCGCTGGTACCTTTATCAAGGCAGCCACTGTGTCAAATAGTCACAACTTAAATCTGTGTGGGAAGGGGGATATATAGCCTTTGAGTATAAAGAAATATAAAAATATATGATACAGCCAGTACAGGATATGGCAGGTGAGCCAGTGACAGGGACTATAGAGAGGTAGGGCAGGGGGATCAGAGGCGGTCCTGCAGCGATGCATAACCCACAACAGAGAGAGCCGGCACCGGGAAGGGTGATCCCTGGAGAGGACAAGGGCCTGTGCAGTGCTGTGAGCTGCTAACCTGTAAGGAGCGGAGGCTGCGCAGCTGTGAGACCAGGAATGGCGCCAGGAGAGCCAGGCTCCTCCAAGTCCCCTACTGCTGCCACCTGCCAGAGGGAAGGGAACCGCGCTGCCCCCACTAGCTGCCAACCACAGAAGGAGCCCCAAACCCGGAGAGAACAGAATGATGTGTGCTGCCGAGGTGTCCTACATAGTGCCTGCCTGTGGAGGAGCCGAGAGGGTGAAGACTAGAACCTCAAGGAAGAAGGTGCTGAGGGGGTAAATTACCTGGGAGCACACCCAGCCGGAGGATTCTCCTGAAGTTGCTCCGAAGAAGATAGAGGACGCAGCAAGTGGAGACCAAGGTGCGCAGGCACCGCGGAGGACACTCGCTCTCGAGGAACCAGGACTGGAGGACATGCAAAGGACCCCTAGCTGGAGACCTGTAGAAGCCCCCTCAGTGGTGCGGAGCTGCCCCTAGAGAAGCCTGCCCGAAAGTAAGTTAAGAACACGATGTAACATCAAGGACAGGAGCTGCTCAGAGGACAGGTGACAGCCCAGCGGAGGAGAGGATAGAGGAGGATCCCCAGCCTGATAGGAGCCGGGGGTGGAAGCAGAGGCCGACCCATAACAGCACAACAGGCGGAGCAGAGGACGACCCAGCACCTCCTGCTGCAGGAGCCGAGGACACGGGACACAAGGCAGACGTCAGGCTCATGGCAGATGCTGTGCGGCTGTGGTACAGGTATATGTGCGCTGTTGTGTGTTTATGCTGGGCGTTATGGGTAATAGAGGAGGTTTCTTTTTTAGGATGTCGGTATGTGGTAGACTCGCTAGTTATAGGATGTGTAGTATGCTAGGGTTTGTGGTTATAGTGGATGTATTTGTGTATGCAGGGCACCATTTGCGGATGTACTAAAAGGATGATCACAAAAAGGGATGATCGGGATGATTGCCTGCAGTTCCTATTCGCACCACTAGATGTCACAATTTTTTTTACTTCAACTGAGAATTTGTATGTTGGACACTGGTTGTGTATCCTGGACAGTCGGTAGAATAGGTAATCAGCGCTCAGTATCATTCTGTGGAGTTTTCGTAGCTTCTTAAAAGAAGCTGTAAGCGCTGCACAGGGAGGCCAGGCAGCGTCTCCCCTGTGCACAGTGAGCTGACAGGACGCGCTTCTGTCAGCTCCTGCTGTGCTAGCAGTGTGAGGATTCACTAATGAGAATCCTCACACTGTGCCTACCTAGCTAGTGTAAAAGTTAATAAAATAATAAAAACCCTAACTAACTCTACTCCTTCGGCTGCTCCGGCAGCCCTTTAGAATAGCACCCACTCCAGTGGGCACCTAACACGAACTGAGGAGTCTGGGATGCAGTAGGGGAGGAGCCTACCCTCCAAAAGCTTTAGGATAGGTGCCTGGCTCCTGCGGACCCTCCTACATCCCAATGTGAAGCTGTGTCACCAGGACCATTGAAAGAGAAAAGTATGTGCTGCACATACTTTTTGTACTTGCTTTTCATCGCATTGTATGCACAACGCATGTACAAGGATGAATGCGATGCGTGCTATTTAAGCTCAAAATGCACGCCCGCATCGAGACGTGTATGGGCACCTTAAGTCAGAGAGAACCTGAGAATTCTGACTGGGAAGTGCAATTAACAGGTCAGATGTGGACTGCTGCTTTGAAGTTGGATATCTCCATTTCCCCAGGGCCGATTTTAAAAATTCTGGTATCCCTGGAAAAAGGGGATCCTTAGCTATCAGAGTATGGCCCTTATACACCTGGGGCCCCAGAGCAAGTGCCCATTAAGCCCATACGAAAAGACCGCCCTGGTCCCGGTTCGCTGACGTCATCCGGGGGCGATTATGCTGTGTACACACGGGGGCGATAGGGGCTGAAATAGCTGGGAATATGGTTGCTGAGCGACCATATTGCCAGTGATTGGAGTGTGCACCAGCGATAAATCGCCGGGTGCGCGCTCCCGTTTTCACAAAACGGGACACTGGGCAATATGATTGCTGATATGATTGCTAGCAATATATTGCCAGCGATCATATTGCCCCGTGTGTACGCACCTTTATTCCTAACAATTTTGCTGCACCCGTCATCTTGAAACGTGCACATGTCCCTTTGTTGATGAATTTACAAGACTGCCTAATTAGAGCAATAATTGATATTTGCGTGGAGATTAATAACAGTATTACAGACACACATGCTATGACCGATAACACACACGTAACAGACTTATTTTAATTTTTTTTCTAATGCACTTTATTTCACATTTATCACTTTTCACTTATGTTTTTAATATTTCGCTGTCCTTAATAAATGATTCAATAAACATCATGTTTTAGCCAATTCTCTGTTTCTTGGGTCACTTTATTAATGTACCTATAACATTAATCAGAACATTAATATATGCTAACCTAGATTGCCCCTTGTAGGAATACTTTATCTTTCTTTGCTTCCAAGTCTAATACATATTCCTGGGTGCGCCTCCCCCATTACCAATTGATACTTAATATAGTAATGCAGGGGTGAGATAGCTATACCAATTACAGGCCGTTCGGATTGATAGCCTCTATCTATTAACCTGTATCAGCGATATCAGATGGTCGACAGTCATCAGGTCGACATACTGCAAAGTCGACATGGGTCTAGGTCAACAGGTCATTAGGTCAACATGGTCTAGGTCGACTGGGTTTTTCACTGGATTTTTGGGGGGTTTTTTGAGCCGACATGTGCCGACAGGCGGAATTTCATGCCCTACCATCCACTAGGGCAGGCGTTCCCAACCACGGTCCTCAAGGCACACCAACAGTGCAGGTTTTAGTGATATCCAGGCTTCAGCACAGATGGATTAATCCAAATCACAGGTACTAATTAAGACACCTGTGCTCAAGCCTGGATATCATTAAAACCTGTACTGTTGGTGTGCCTTGAGGACCGTGGTTGGGAACGCCTGCACTAGGGTGTGGTGGGAGAATAACATAGAGTGCCAAGCACAGCCAGACATGCGAGGGGATGCGGTGCACTTAATCCTGTGTCCATGTTGACTGTGTCGGCATTCGGGTAAAAAAAAAAGTACAAAACCCTATGTTGAGCTAGACCATTTTGACCTAATGCTTTTTTGGACCAAATGACCTGTTGACCTTGACCCATGTCGACCTTGCAGTATGTTGACCTAATGACTGTCGACAATCTTTAGGTCGACCATATGATCCTTACCTGTTTCAGCAAGGGGTGTGAGGCCAATTTCTCTCTTTCTCTCCAGGGAATGGAGAAATATCTGTGTTTAGAGCCAGACTAGAATCACGTCTGCCCGCAGACAATAGATCGGGTATCATTTTTTTATTTTTTTTTATGTATGTTTGACAAAGGCCATACACTTCACTGGAGGCGAAGATCCGCAGACGAAGGCCAGAGCATACAGCTAATTGCTGCCGATCCTACTATTAAAAAAGAAAAAGGAATGTATTGTATACACAGAACATCGAACATGCCTTCCAACTTTTACCAATAGATCAGTGGGACCTGCATGCAGCTGGCCCTGGAAAGGGGCGGGGCTATGTGCAACGGGGGCGGGACCGGGCATCGAGGCCCCGGGTTTTCCATCCTCTTTGCCAGCGTACCCAGCCCCGTCTCTCCTTGCTGCGCACGGCACCTATCCAGCAATCACCGGCTGCTCCACAAAGCAGAGCAGCCATGATCACCTCCCCTCAAGGGACATCAGGGCAGGCTCCAAATAGCGGGACCATACCACTGTAATCAGGACAGTTGGGAGGAATGCTATAAATACATTATCATGTAGCGCCTATTATTCCTGTTGTCCGACTCTACCTGTATGACTACATGTGAAGGAAAACACAGAGGCTGCTTCTTTTGCCCAACGTTTGGGAATTTATGATATTTTAGTTTTCGGAACTTGTCTCCTGTCCTACATAACAGTTTATAGACGCTGTGACCAGGGGTGAGGGTCATTAAGTCGACAGTAATTAGATCTTTTGGTCGGCAGTGAAAAGGTCTACATATGAAAAAGATCGACCTGGTTTAAATTGACGCTGAAAACGGTCAACACAATCCAAAAGGCTGCATGAAAAAGGTCAACACAGGAATAGGTCGACATGAGTTATTAAAGAAAATTGTGTATGTGGAAATCTGCTGACACGGGCACTGTATAAGTGTACAGCGACACGGACACACAGCTCCAATTTCTATTCACTTTTTTCTTAATGCACTTTTTTAATTTTAACCTATTTTGCTGTTTTGTGCCAATGAATAAACTATATTTAGAACAATTGGTCTGTACACAGACTCCGTCCTGCCCCCACTTAAAGTTATTCCTCCTGGTTATATATGGTGGCTAATTATTAATATTATGTAGTTTGAGCAGAAAATATTGTGGTATCAGTGGATGAGTCAAAAACTCAGGCTGCTCCCGGATCCGAAGGCGCTACACCCCACGCCCCTGAAACAGCAGACACTGGAGGAGGATTCGAACCCGTGGTGGCTCATCACTGCTGCTCCCCCTACATGAGCACTCTGCCGGCTTTTCTGATGGAGGCAGTCACTGACTGGGACGCCATGCCCCTGCGTAGAAGAAGCGGCTGGTAAGTGCACATGTGCAGAACACCCCCTGAGCATTGAGCAACCTGTGGGTGAGGACTGGAGCTCAGTCTGTATGTTGGTCATGTATGTGACTCCCACAGGGCTGCTGCATGGTGCTCCTGGGGATATCTATGTGTATGGGCATACCAGTGTATCCTCAGCAGCGCTACTCTATGGCTCAGGTTGTAATATCTCAGCCCCAGTGCTGTCTGCATTATTATACACTGTAAATTATCTATCTGCTTTCCCAAAGTGTGACACAGGTGTATATAGACCAGATTATAATCTATGGGAAGCCTCTGTGTGTATACCATATGTTCTCTCTCTGCTGCAGTAGCTATGCGCGCTTTGCTATGTTCTATGATAATAAACACATGTGAGTGTAATGGTAAATATGTGCCCGGCATGCCAATGTGGTGAGATACAGGTGAGCCAAACCGTACAGGCTAGCAAACTGCACGTAGCCATTAGTGCAGATGTAGGATAACTGGGCATACTGTATATAGGCTGGGATCACTGCTGCGTTCAGGTGACACCAAGTACATGTCACCCGCCGGGATTGCTTGCTGGATGGTTATACAGGGATTATTGTCACATTAGTTATACTGTCTAAAGTGTATACTGTATTATCTACCATCCTAATGGGGCATACACACAGGGGGCGGGATGTACTAAAGGGAAAATGTGATAAAACGGGGGTTTTACCGCATTTTCCTTTGTACCATTACCCGTCCGCCTTATCTCCGCCTGGCAGGGTATCTCCACCTCTGGGTGGCGATACCCTATAGATGCCTATGGGCTTCTATCGCCGCCCGCCGTCCTTGCGACCCATCCTCCATCGATCTACTCCTCCCTCAGCAGGTGTCACAGCCGGGAGGACATCCGGCTGTAGGGAGGAGAGGCAGGGGGACACTGACAGCCGCCAGGATGTGACGGAGACCCCCGCACACCACATTACAGGTATCGCGGGGGTCTCCGTCACCGCTACCCGATGCTAGCCGCATATGTTAGTACATATGCGGTAGCATCGCGGCGGCTGGCGATTTACATTAATACATCCCGCCCAGGGGGATATGAGGCTTATTTCTAAGTGATCTGACTAGATCGCTTAGAAATGAAAAAGGGATCACTCCACGTGTATACCCTCTGGTGATGACGATTGCGCGGTCCCGTGCGTCGCTGTTGCTTTACTAGATTTACACTGCATCCAGTTATAAATCTAGTCATCGCCAATGTTCTCACACCAGAGAACACTGGCCCTGACAGATTGTTCAGTACACAATGCTGAGCCATCTGTGCTTAACTGCAAATTTAGCACAGAGGCTCACTTGCACTGTGTGTGCACAGCTTTAGGGATGGACGTCTTTGCAATTGATGACAATAGTGCAACTGCCCATTGATTGTGGCACACTATGCAATGGATGACCATCAATGTTTTTACCTATTGATGGTGATCCATTTTCTTTGACTGATTGGATTGTGGGCCAATCAAAACATGTAGGCGGTGCTTCATGAGTGTTGGGGCAGAGCTATGCTGGTGGTAAGGGTTGCTGGTCTTACTGTACTGCATATTAAAATAATAATAATAAAATATATATATAATTTATGTAAGGTGCTAAACAACATATAATGGTGATTCAATTGTTTTGTGCACCCGTAGCTCTTGCCTAATGTAGTGGGAGCTAATGAATTGTTCGCAGCACTTGCCCTGGTCTTGTTGGCTGCATTTTTGCGCCCTAAATAAACTAGATGCAGCTTATTGCCCTACTCTGCGCGAAGGGTGCGAGGAGAAATCCAGGTGACGTGCAGCCTGGGAGTCGGGTCACCAAACAATTGACTTTGATTTTAAAGCTCGTTTGTCACTGAGCGCCCTTTAGCTGTTTTGAAACTACACATCCCAGCATGCCTTGCCATAGTTTTAGTATTCCCTAATAGCAGAACTGTGGCAAGGCATGATGGGACTTGCAGTTTCGCAACAGCTGGCGGGCCATAGTTTGGACATGATTGGTGTATTGGGTTCGTTAGCTGTTCACTAGCCTTTTGCACAAACCACTTTGGCACATATGGAGATGTAATCTCTTTATTAGTCTTTTTATTAGTCTTGCACTCTACTATTACATATAATGCATGCCTTGACACCGTTTCACCGTTCGTGACACCCAAAATGTCGTTAAAATATTTGTTCCAACCAGATTGTTGCTCGGAAAATGTCCAAACTTTTTTTATTTCTTTACATTTTTGAAATACACAAAAAAGGGATTTTTGTAAGAACTTACCGTTCGAATCCCTTTCTCTGATATGGTCCTGGTGACACAGCTCAACACTGGGATGTAGGAGGGTCCGAAGGAGCCAGGCACCTATCCTAAATCTTTTAGAGGGTAGGCTCCTCCCCTACTGCATCCCGGACTCTTCAGTTCAATCTTTCAAAGCCACTGGAATACATTAACTCAGTACAAACGCCTGCACATATTATATGCAAAAAAAAATTTTTTACCACTAAATGGAAAAAATCAGGCGCAGTAGGTTTAGGTATTAAAGGGTGTATATATATATATACAAAGAGGTCCACAGCTTGATAGGCTGCTCCCAAACACCTAGAAGGACTGAAATGCCTTACTAGAATCAAATGAAAAAAAACTAAATTAAATAAAGAGAGCGCGCACTGTGTTGATCTATTTGTTTTTACTCAATAAAAAATAATGAATATATTTAAACAATACATTATAATAAAAATACACAAAGATTAAAATGCATATGCAAATACAAAATATATGGTAAGAGAATAAGCATCCGACTTTTGTATTAAATGGTAAGTATTGGAAGATTGCCTCTGTTTAAGGTGTGGATCCTTTTATAGAGATCAGCTGATATCTTTCTTTAAAGCGTTTTAGTAATGCATTAACACAGAGTCTTAGTTCATGTGTAGAGACTTAAATATTACCGCTTGCTGTCCCCGTCCGTTTGCGATGTTCTTACACTCGTCACAATGTGTCCGCTTCAACCGGTGTAGCCTGATGTTGATAAGCCGGCACCGGGAGCAGACTGTGTGAGCCGGGCGTCCGCTCGTCAGCTACAACCAGCATAGCCCCAAGGTGGAAGAGGGCTGGCGCTGGGAGCTTAACAAGCCGTGAGGTGAGCTGCTGACGACCAGCGTGGCCCCAGATGGAAAAGGGCTGGCGCTGGGAGCTGTCTGGTCACGAGAGATGGATGGTAGCCCGGGCGTCCTGATAGAAAGACGCACTTGGAGTGGCACTTGGGTCGAGGACACAGGGTACGATGACAAAGTACTGCGGGTAGCAAAGTCCAATCACAAGGGTATAAAGGGTAAAAGGATCATCCAGAGGCAGCCAGGTATATCAAGTAAGTCGGGTGCAGTAAATCCTTAAGGATTTACTGCACCCGACTTACTTGATATACCTGGCTGCCTCTGGATGATCCTTTTACCCTTTATACCCTTGTGATTGGACTTTGCTACCCGCAGTACTTTGTCATCGTACCCTGTGTCCTCGACCCAAGTGCCACTCCAAGTGCGTCTTTCTATCAGGACGCCCGGGCTACCATCCATCTCTCGTGACCAGACAGCTCCCAGCGCCAGCCCTTTTCCATCTGGGGCCACGCTGGTCGTCAGCAGCTCCCCTCACGGCTTGTTAAGCTCCCAGCGCCAGCCCTCTTCCACCTTGGGGCTACGCTGGTTGTAGCTGACGAGCGGACGCCCGGCTCACACAGTCTGCTCCCGGTGCCGGCTTATCAACATCAGGCTACACCGGTTGAAGCGGACACATTGTGACGAGTGTAAGAACATCGCAAACGGACGGGGACAGCAAGCGGTAATATTTAAGTCTCTACACATGAACTAAGACTCTGTGTTAATGCATTACTAAAACGCTTTAAAGAAAGATATCAGCTGATCTCTATAAAAGGATCCACACCTTAAACAGAGGCAATCTTCCAATACTTACCATTTAATACAAAAGTCGGATGCTTATTCTCTTACCATATATTTTGTATTTGCATATGCATTTTAATCTTTGTGTATTTTTATTATAATGTATTGTTTAAATATATTCATTATTTTTTATTGAGTAAAAACAAATAGATCAACACAGTGCGCGCTCTCTTTATTTAATTTAGTTTTTTTACATATTATATGCACATTTTTAAACAATAATTGTTACTTTAACCAATTAAACATGAACATCATGAACACTGGCATACTTACTGAGCGTAAGGGAGGGATCGCTGTGTCACCAGGACCATATCAGAGAAAGGGATTCGAACGGTAAGTTCTTACAAAAATCCCTTTTTCTCTTTCAATGGTCCTGGTGACACAGCTCAACACTGGGACGTTCCAGAGCCGGTCCTTTGTGTGGGTACGCTCAGGTCTGCAGCTCTCATCACTGCTCGCCCGAATGATGCGTCCTCCGACGCGAACTCATGGAACCTATAGAATTTGGCAAAGGTATGAACAGATGACCAAGTGGCAGCCCTGCAAACCTGCTCAGCTGTTGCCCCATGTCGAACCGCCCAAGAGGTGGCAACTGACCTGGTGGTATGCGCATTTATCCTTGCCGGAACAGGCCTTCCAACTTTAGTGTATGCAAAAGCTATCACAGAGCGCAACCACCTAGCAATGGTCTGCTTAGATGCCGGCCAACCAATCTTGTGTATGTCATACAACACTAACAAGGTGTCAGTCTTTCTGACACTCTTAACTCTGTCCACATAAATGCGTAATGCACGCACAACATCCAAATTCCTCAATTTGTCCCTTTTTCTAGAACCCTCTGGGGGTTGAAACACAGGTAGAACTATCTCCTGGTTTAGATGGAAAGCAGAGACTACTTTTGGTAAAAACTGAGGTACCGTCCGAAGAACTGCCCTATCCTCATGAAATATCAAGAAAGGAGACTTGCATGACAATGCTCCTAACTCTGACACCCTCTTCGCTGATGCCACTGCCAACAAGAATACCAGCTTCCATGTGAGAAACTTAAGGTCCGCCGACCTTAATGGTTCAAAAGGTGCCTTCTGAGGCGAGAGAGAGAGAGGGTAAGGCAAGAGAGAGAGAGAGGGTGAGGCGAGAGAGAGAGAGAGAGAGAGAGAGGGTGAGGCGAGAGAGAGAGAGAGAGAGGGTGAGGCGAGAGAGAGAGAGAGAGGGTGAGGTGAGAGAGAGAGAGAGAGAGAGGGTGAGGCGAGAGAGAGAGAGAGAGAGAGAGGGTGAGGCGAGAGAGAGAGAGAGAGAGAGGGTGAGGCGAGAGAGAGAGAGAGAGAGAGGGTGAGGCGAGAGAGAGAGAGAGGGTGAGGCGAGAGAGAGAGAGAGAGAGAGGGGGTGAGGCGAGAGAGAGAGGGTGAGGCGAGAGAGAGAGAGGGTGAGGCGAGAGAGAGTGGAGAGAGGGTGGAGAGAGGGTGGAGAGAGAGAGGAGAGAGAGAGAGAGGGTGGAGAGAGAGAGAGGGGAGAGAGAGAGAGGGTGGAGGGTGGAGAGAGAGAGGGTGGATAGAGAGAGAGGGTGGAGAGAGAGAGGGTCTAGAGAGAGAGGGTGGAGAGAGAGAGAGAGGGTGGAGAGAGAGAAAGAGAAAAGGAGAGGGGGTGTGGAGGAGGGGAAGTGAAGGAGAGGAGGGGGGAGTGGAGGAGCAGAGAAGGGGAGGGGGTGCGGAGTATAGGAGGTGAGCAGGAGGGAAGCGAGAGGAGGAGGGGAAGCAGAAGAGGAAGGGGAGCTGAGGAGTGAGAGGAAAGAAGAAAGGAAAGTAGGGGAGGGGGTGAGGAGTATTGGAAGCAAAAGAAAGGAGGGGGGAAACAGGAAAGGAGGAGGGGGAGCGGAGGAGGTGGTTGGGGAGCTGAGGAGGAGGGGAGAACAGAGAGCAGGAGCAGACAAGAAGAGGGGGAGAGGAGGAGGAGAGGAGGCATGGAGGAGGTGCAGAGAAGGGAGCGCAGTGCAAGCTGGTGCTGGGTACCTCCTGTGGACAATCAGCAGCGATGGTAGCGATGATTTTGCTGCCCCTGCTCCTGGGCAGACTGGGTCTGCTGCACTTTCTCTTCTTCTGTGCTAGTCATCTCTTCCTGCTCCATCTCCCCGGCGCTGGGTCTTCTCTTCCTGTACCCCAGCACAGGTTCACTGGCAGTCAGAGAGAGAAAAGTGTGGGGAAATTGGTGAGGAGAGCAAAAGAGGGGAAAGGGAGAGCTGGGGAGAGGAGGAGGGGAAGGAGGAGAGGAGGAGAGGGATCAGAGAAGAAGGAGCAAAGGAGTGGAGGAGGGGGATCCGAGAAGGAGCAAAGGAGTGGAGGAGGAGAGAAGCGGACATCTAGAGAAGTAGCACAGAAGGCACTGTGTACCTCTTGTAATTGGTGCTGCATGGTACATGATCAGCAGCGATTGAAATGCTCCTCCTCCTCCGACGAAAAAGTGGTGGGGAGGAGAGAGAGAAGGGGAGCAGAGAAGAGGAGGAGGGGCAAAAGGGGAGGAGGAGGGAGAGGAGTAAGAGGAGGGGGAGCAGAGTAGAGGAGAAGGGGAGAGCAGGAGAAGAGGAGAGGGGTGAGGAGGAGGGGAAGTGCAGGAGAAGAGGGGGAGCGGAAGAGAGGGGAAGCGGAGAAGTGAGAGAAGGGGAGGGGGTGCGGAGGAGATGAGGTGAGCAGGAGGGAAGCAAAGGAGAGGAGGAGGAGGGGTAGTGGAGGAGGGAAAGAGATGTGGTAGCTGAGGAGAAGAGGAGCGGAGACAAGGAGAAGGGAAAGCAGGGGAGGGGTGAAGAGGATTGGAAGCAGAAGAAAGGAGGGGAAGCAGAGGAAAGGAGGAGCAGAGGAGAGGAGGAGCGGAGGAAGGGAAGCTGAAGAGAGGTTGTGGGGGAGGAGAGGGGGGGAGGAGAGGAGGAGGGAGCGGAGGATGGAGAGTAGATGAGGAGGAGGTGGGGGAGCTAAGGGAAGGAGTAGGAGGAGTGGAGGGAAGCAGAGGAGAACGGAGAGCAAGAGGAGAAGGGAGAGCAAGAGCAGAGGAGGGAAAGTGAAGAAGAGGAGGAGGGGGAGCATAGGAGAGGGGGGAGAGGTGAAAGCAGAGAAGGGAGAGCAGGAGAGGGGGTGAGGAGAAGGGGAAGTGAAGGGGAGGGGGCTGAGGAGGTGTGGAGAAGGAGCAGATGTGCGGAGAATA
>NW_028142523.1:0-54896 GCF_055691185.1 Crinia signifera | reverse complement strand
TAAAGCATTTGGAAAAAATGTCAACGCGGTTTTCTCTAAGGCGGAATAAGCTGGGGCCGATTTTTCAACGTTATCTTGTTCACACAATGCCTACAAGTCTAAATCTGCATTTTTAGCCTTCCAGCTCTTTTCGTTAAGGAGATATTGCAAAGCATTTGGAAAAAATGTCAACGCGGTTTTCTCTAAGGCGGAATAAGCTGGGGCCGATTTTTCAACGTTATCTTGTTCACACAATGCCTACAAGTCTAAATCTGCATTTTCAGCCTTCCAGCTCTTTTCGTTAAGGAGATATTGCAAAGCATTTGGAAAAAATGTCAACGCGGTTTTCTCTAAGGCGGAATAAGCTGGGGCCGATTTTTCAACGTTATCTTGTTCACACAATGCCTACAAGTCTAAATCTGCATTTTCAGCCTTCTAGCGCTTTTCGTTAAGGAGATATTGCAAAGCATTTGGAAAAAATGTCAACGCGGTTTTCTCTAAGGCGGAATAAGCTGGGGCCGATTTTTCAACGTTATCTTGTTCACACAATGCCTACAAGTCTAAATCTGCATTTTAAGCCTTCCAGCTCTTTTCGTTAAGGAGATATTGCAAAGCATTTGGAAAAATGTCAACGCGGTTTTCTCTAAGGCGGAATAAGCTGGGGCCGATTTTTCAACGTTATCTTGTTCACACAATGCCTACAAGTCTAAATCTGCATTTTCAGCCTTCTAGCTCTTTTCATTAAGGAGATATTGCAAAGCATTTGGAAAAAATGTCAACGCGGTTTTCTCTAAGGCGGAATGAGCTGGGGCCGATTTTTCAACGCTATCTTGTTCACACAATGCCTACAAGTCTAAATCTGCATTTTCAGCCTTCCAGCTCTTTTCGTTAAGGAGATATTGCAAGGCATTTGGAAAAAATGTCAACGCGGTTTTCTCTAAGGCGGAATAAGCTGGGGCCGATTTTTCAACGTTATCTTGTTCACACAATGCCTACAAGTCTAAATCTGCATTTTCAGCCTTCCAGCTCTTTTCGTTAAGGAGATATTGCAAAGCATTTGGAAAAAATGTCAACGCGGTTTTCTCTAAGGCGGAATGAGCTGGGGCCGATTTTTCAACGTTATCTTGTTCACACAATGCCTACAAGTCTAAATCTGCATTTTCAGCCTTCTAGCTCTTTTCGTTAAGGAGATATTGCAAGGCATTTGGAAAAAATGTCAACGCGGTTTTCTCTAAGGCGGAATAAGCTGGGGCCGATTTTTCAACGCTATCTTGTTCACACAATGCCTACAAGTCTAAATCTGCATATTCAGCCTTCTAGCTCTTTTCGTTAAGGAGATATTGCAAAGCATTTGGAAAAAATGTCAACGCGGTTTTCTCTAAGGCGGAATAAGCTGGGGCCGATTTTTCAACGTTATCTTGTTCACACAATGCCTACAAGTCTAAATCTGCATTTTCAGCCTTCTAGCGCTTTTCGTTAAGGAGATATTGCAAAGCATTTGGAAAAAATGTCAACGCGGTTTTCTCTAAGGCGGAATAAGCTGGGGCCGATTTTTCAACGTTATCTTGTTCACACAATGCCTACAAGTCTAAATCTGCATTTTAAGCCTTCTAGCTCTTTTCGTTAAGGAGATATTGCAAGGCATTTGGAAAAAATGTCAACGCGGTTTTCTCTAAGGCGGAATAAGCTGGGGCCGATTTTTCAACGTTATCTTGTTCACACAATGCCTACAAGTCTAAATCTGCATTTTCAGCCTTCTAGCTCTTTTCGTTAAGGAGATATTGCAAAGCATTTGGAAAAAATGTCAACGCGGTTTTCTCTAAGGCGGAATAAGCTGGGGCCGATTTTTCAACGTTATCTTGTTCACACAATGCCTACAAGTCTAAATCTGCATTTTCAGCCTTCCAGCTCTTTTCGTTAAGGAGATATTGCAAAGCATTTGGAAAAAATGTCAACGCGGTTTTCTCTAAGGCGGAATAAGCTGGGGCCGATTTTTCAACGTTATCTTGTTCACACAATGCCTACAAGTCTAAATCTGCATTTTCAGCCTTCTAGCTCTTTTCGTTAAGGAGATATTGCAAAGCATTTGGAAAAAATGTCAACGCGGTTTTCTCTAAGGCGGAATAAGCTGGGGCCGATTTTTCAACGTTATCTTGTTCACACAATGCCTACAAGTCTAAATCTGCATTTTCAGCCTTCCAGCTCTTTTCGTTAAGGAGATATTGCAAAGCATTTGGAAAAAATGTCAACGCGGTTTTCTCTAAGGCGGAATAAGCTGGGGCCGATTTTTCAACGTTATCTTGTTCACACAATGCCTACAAGTCTAAATCTGCATTTTCAGCCTTCTAGCTCTTTTCGTTAAGGAGATATTGCAAAGCATTTGGAAAAAATGTCAACGCGGTTTTCTCTAAGGCGGAATAAGCTGGGGCCGATTTTTCAACGTTATCTTGTTCACACAATGCCTACAAGTCTAAATCTGCATTTTCAGCCTTCTAGCTCTTTTCGTTAAGGAGATATTGCAAGGCATTTGGAAAAAATGTCAACGCGGTTTTCTCTAAGGCGGAATAAGCTGGGGCCGATTTTTCAACGCTATCTTGTTCACACAATGCCTACAAGTCTAAATCTGCATTTTCAGCCTTCTAGCTCTTTTCGTTAAGGAGATATTGCAAAGCATTTGGAAAAAATGTCAACGCGGTTTTCTCTAAGGCGGAATAAGCTGGGGCCGATTTTTCAACGTTATCTTGTTCACACAATGCCTACAAGTCTAAATCTGCATTTTTCAGCCTTCCAGCTCTTTTCGTTAAGGAGATATTGCAAAGCATTTGGAAAAAATGTCAACGCGGTTTTCTCTAAGGCGGAATAAGCTGGGGCCGATTTTTCAACGTTATCTTGTTCACAAAATGCCTACAAGTCTAAATCTGCATTTTCAGCCTTCTAGCTCTTTTCGTTAAGGAGATATTGCAAGGCATTTGGAAAAAATGTCAACGCGGTTTTCTCTAAGGCGGAATAAGCTGGGGCCGATTTTTCAACGCTATCTTGTTCACACAATGCCTACAAGTCTAAATCTGCATTTTCAGCCTTCTAGCTCTTTTCGTTAAGGAGATATTGCAAAGCATTTGGAAAAAATGTCAACGCGGTTTTCTCTAAGGCGGAATAAGCTGGGGCCGATTTTTCAACGTTATCTTGTTCACACAATGCCTACAAGTCTAAATCTGCATTTTTAGCCTTCCAGCTCTTTTCGTTAAGGAGATATTGCAAAGCATTTGGAAAAAATGTCAACGCGGTTTTCTCTAAGGCGGAATAAGCTGGGGCCGATTTTTCAACGTTATCTTGTTCACACAATGCCTACAAGTCTAAATCTGCATTTTCAGCCTTCTAGCTCTTTTCGTTAAGGAGATATTGCAAAGCATTTGGAAAAAATGTCAACGCGGTTTTCTCTAAGGCGGAATAAGCTGGGGCCGATTTTTCAACGTTATCTTGTTCACAAAATGGCATACAAGTCTAAATCTGCATTTTCAGCCTTCTAGCTCTTTTCGTTAAGGAGATATTGCAAGGCATTTGGAAAAAATGTCAACGCGGTTTTCTCTAAGGCGGAATAAGCTGGGGCCGATTTTTCAACGCTATCTTGTTCACACAATGCCTACAAGTCTAAATCTGCATTTTCAGCCTTCTAGCTCTTTTCGTTAAGGAGATATTGCAAAGCATTTGGAAAAAATGTCAACGCGGTTTTCTCTAAGGCGGAATAAGCTGGGGCCGATTTTTCAACGTTATCTTGTTCACACAATGCCTACAAGTCTAAATCTGCATTTTTAGCCTTCCAGCTCTTTTCGTTAAGGAGATATTGCAAAGCATTTGGAAAAAATGTCAACGCGGTTTTCTCTAAGGCGGAATAAGCTGGGGCCGATTTTTCAACGTTATCTTGTTCACACAATGCCTACAAGTCTAAATCTGCATTTTCAGCCTTCCAGCTCTTTTCGTTAAGGAGATATTGCAAAGCATTTGGAAAAAATGTCAACGCGGTTTTCTCTAAGGCGGAATAAGCTGGGGCCGATTTTTCAACGTTATCTTGTTCACACAATGCCTACAAGTCTAAATCTGCATTTTCAGCCTTCTAGCTCTTTTCGTTAAGGAGATATTGCAAAGCATTTGGAAAAAATGTCAACGCGGTTTTCTCTAAGGCGGAATGAGCTGGGGCCGATTTTTCAACGCTATCTTGTTCACACAATGCCTACAAGTCTAAATCTGCATTTTCAGCCTTCCAGCTCTTTTCGTTAAGGAGATATTGCAAAGCATTTGGAAAAAATGTCAACGCGGTTTTCTCTAAGGCGGAATAAGCTGGGGCCGATTTTTCAACGTTATCTTGTTCACACAATGCCTACAAGTCTAAATCTGCATTTTCAGCCTTCCAGCTCTTTTCGTTAAGGAGATATTGCAAAGCATTTGGAAAAAATGTCAACGCGGTTTTCTCTAAGGCGGAATGAGCTGGGGCCGATTTTTCAACGTTATCTTGTTCACACAATGCCTACAAGTCTAAATCTGCATTTTCAGCCTTCTAGCTCTTTTCGTTAAGGAGATATTGCAAGGCATTTGGAAAAAATGTCAACGCGGTTTTCTCTAAGGCGGAATAAGCTGGGGCCGATTTTTCAACGCTATCTTGTTCACACAATGCCTACAAGTCTAAATCTGCATTTTCAGCCTTCTAGCTCTTTTCGTTAAGGAGATATTGCAAAGCATTTGGAAAAAATGTCAACGCGGTTTTCTCTAAGGCGGAATAAGCTGGGGCCGATTTTTCAACGTTATCTTGTTCACACAATGCCTACAAGTCTAAATCTGCATTTTAGCCTTCCAGCTCTTTTCGTTAAGGAGATATTGCAAAGCATTTGGAAAAAATGTCAACGCGGTTTTCTCTAAGGCGGAATAAGCTGGGGCCGATTTTTCAACGTTATCTTGTTCACACAATGCCTACAAGTCTAAATCTGCATTTTCAGCCTTCTAGCTCTTTTCGTTAAGGAGATATTGCAAGGCATTTGGAAAAAATGTCAACGCGGTTTTCTCTAAGGCGGAATAAGCTGGGGCCGATTTTTCAACGCTATCTTGTTCACACAATGCCTACAAGTCTAAATCTGCATTTTCAGCCTTCTAGCTCTTTTCGTTAAGGAGATATTGCAAAGCATTTGGAAAAAATGTCAACGCGGTTTTCTCTAAGGCGGAATAAGCTGGGGCCGATTTTTCAACGTTATCTTGTTCACACAATGCCTACAAGTCTAAATCTGCATTTTTAGCCTTCGAGCTCTTTTCGTTAAGGAGATATTGCAATGCATTTGGAAAAAATGTCAACGCGGTTTTCTCTAAGGCGGAATAAGCTGGGGCCGATTTTTCAACGTTATCTTGTTCACACAATGCCTACAAGTCTAAATCTGCATTTTCAGCCTTCTAGCTCTTTTCGTTAAGGAGATATTGCAAAGCATTTGGAAAAAATGTCAACGCGGTTTTCTCTAAGGCGGAATAAGCTGGGGCCGATTTTTCAACGTTATCTTGTTCACACAATGCCTACAAGTCTAAATCTGCATTTTCAGCCTTCTAGCTCTTTTCGTTAAGGAGATATTGCAAGGCATTTGGAAAAAATGTCAACGCGGTTTTCTCTAAGGCGGAATAAGCTGGGGCCGATTTTTCAACGCTATCTTGTTCACACAATGCCTACAAGTCTAAATCTGCATTTTCAGCCTTCTAGCTCTTTTCGTTAAGGAGATATTGCAAAGCATTTGGAAAAAATGTCAACGCGGTTTTCTCTAAGGCGGAATAAGCTGGGGCCGATTTTTCAACGTTATCTTGTTCACACAATGCCTACAAGTCTAAATCTGCATTTTTAGCCTTCCAGCTCTTTTCGTTAAGGAGATATTGCAAAGCATTTGGAAAAAATGTCAACGCGGTTTTCTCTAAGGCGGAATAAGCTGGGGCCGATTTTTCAACGTTATCTTGTTCACACAATGCCTACAAGTCTAAATCTGCATTTTCAGCCTTCCAGCTCTTTTCGTTAAGGAGATATTGCAAAGCATTTGGAAAAAATGTCAACGCGGTTTTCTCTAAGGCGGAATAAGCTGGGGCCGATTTTTCAACGTTATCTTGTTCACACAATGCCTACAAGTCTAAATCTGCATTTTCAGCCTTCTAGCTCTTTTCGTTAAGGAGATATTGCAAAGCATTTGGAAAAAATGTCAACGCGGTTTTCTCTAAGGCGGAATGAGCTGGGGCCGATTTTTCAACGCTATCTTGTTCACACAATGCCTACAAGTCTAAATCTGCATTTTCAGCCTTCCAGCTCTTTTCGTTAAGGAGATATTGCAAGGCATTTGGAAAAAATGTCAACGCGGTTTTCTCTAAGGCGGAATGAGCTGGGGCCGATTTTTCAACGTTATCTTGTTCACACAATGCCTACAAGTCTAAATCTGCATTTTCAGCCTTCTAGCTCTTTTCGTTAAGGAGATATTGCAAGGCATTTGGAAAAAATGTCAACGCGGTTTTCTCTAAGGCGGAATAAGCTGGGGCCGATTTTTCAACGCTATCTTGTTCACACAATGCCTACAAGTCTAAATCTGCATTTTCAGCCTTCTAGCTCTTTTCGTTAAGGAGATATTGCAAAGCATTTGGAAAAAATGTCAACGCGGTTTTCTCTAAGGCGGAATAAGCTGGGGCCGATTTTTCAACGTTATCTTGTTCACACAATGCCTACAAGTCTAAATCTGCATTTTCAGCCTTCTAGCTCTTTTCGTTAAGGAGATATTGCAAAGCATTTGGAAAAAATGTCAACGCGGTTTTCTCTAAGGCGGAATAAGCTGGGGCCGATTTTTCAACGTTATCTTGTTCACACAATGCCTACAAGTCTAAATCTGCATTTTAAGCCTTCCAGCTCTTTTCGTTAAGGAGATATTGCAAGGCATTTGGAAAAAATGTCAACGCGGTTTTCTCTAAGGCGGAATAAGCTGGGGCCGATTTTTCAACGTTATCTTGTTCACACAATGCCTACAAGTCTAAATCTGCATTTTCAGCCTTCTAGCTCTTTTCGTTAAGGAGATATTGCAAAGCATTTGGAAAAAATGTCAACGCGGTTTTCTCTAAGGCGGAATAAGCTGGGGCCGATTTTTCAACGTTATCTTGTTCACACAATGCCTACAAGTCTAAATCTGCATTTTTAGCCTTCCAGCTCTTTTCGTTAAGGAGATATTGCAAAGCATTTGGAAAAAATGTCAACGCGGTTTTCTCTAAGGCGGAATAAGCTGGGGCCGATTTTTCAACGTTATCTTGTTCACACAATGCCTACAAGTCTAAATCTGCATTTTCAGCCTTCTAGCTCTTTTCGTTAAGGAGATATTGCAAAGCATTTGGAAAAAATGTCAACGCGGTTTTCTCTAAGGCGGAATAAGCTGGGGCCGATTTTTCAACGTTATCTTGTTCACACAATGCCTACAAGTCTAAATCTGCATTTTCAGCCTTCTAGCTCTTTTCGTTAAGGAGATATTGCAAAGGCATTTGGAAAAAATGTCAACGCGGTTTTCTCTAAGGCGGAATAAGCTGGGGCCGATTTTTCAACGTTATCTTGTTCACACAATGCCTACAAGTCTAAATCTGCATTTTCAGCCTTCTAGCTCTTTTCGTTAAGGAGATATTGCAAAGCATTTGGAAAAAATGTCAACGCGGTTTTCTCTAAGGCGGAATGAGCTGGGGCCGATTTTTCAACGTTATCTTGTTCACACAATGCCTACAAGTCTAAATCTGCATTTTCAGCCTTCTAGCTCTTTTCGTTAAGGAGATATTGCAAAGCATTTGGAAAAAATGTCAACGCGGTTTTCTCTAAGGCGGAATAAGCTGGGGCCGATTTTTCAACGTTATCTTGTTCACACAATGCCTACAAGTCTAAATCTGCATTTTCAGCCTTCCAGCTCTTTTCGTTAAGGAGATATTGCAAAGCATTTGGAAAAAATGTCAACGCGGTTTTCTCTAAGGCGGAATAAGCTGGGGCCGATTTTTCAACGTTATCTTGTTCACACAATGCCTACAAGTCTAAATCTGCATTTTCAGCCTTCCAGCTCTTTTCGTTAAGGAGATATTGCAAAGCATTTGGAAAAAATGTCAACGCGGTTTTCTCTAAGGCGGAATAAGCTGGGGCCGATTTTTCAACGTTATCTTGTTCACACAATGCCTACAAGTCTAAATCTGCATTTTCAGCCTTCTAGCTCTTTTCGTTAAGGAGATATTGCAAAGCATTTGGAAAAAATGTCAACGCGGTTTTCTCTAAGGCGGAATGAGCTGGGGCCGATTTTTCAACGCTATCTTGTTCACACAATGCCTACAAGTCTAAATCTGCATTTTCAGCCTTCCAGCTCTTTTCGTTAAGGAGATATTGCAAGGCATTTGGAAAAAATGTCAACGCGGTTTTCTCTAAGGCGGAATAAGCTGGGGCCGATTTTTCAACGTTATCTTGTTCACACAATGCCTACAAGTCTAAATCTGCATTTTCAGCCTTCCAGCTCTTTTCGTTAAGGAGATATTGCAAAGCATTTGGAAAAAATGTCAACGCGGTTTTCTCTAAGGCGGAATGAGCTGGGGCCGATTTTTCAACGTTATCTTGTTCACACAATGCCTACAAGTCTAAATCTGCATTTTCAGCCTTCTAGCTCTTTTCGTTAAGGAGATATTGCAAGGCATTTGGAAAAAATGTCAACGCGGTTTTCTCTAAGGCGGAATAAGCTGGGGCCGATTTTTCAACGCTATCTTGTTCACACAATGCCTACAAGTCTAAATCTGCATTTTCAGCCTTCTAGCTCTTTTCGTTAAGGAGATATTGCAAAGCATTTGGAAAAAATGTCAACGCGGTTTTCTCTAAGGCGGAATAAGCTGGGGCCGATTTTTCAACGTTATCTTGTTCACACAATGCCTACAAGTCTAAATCTGCATTTTCAGCCTTCTAGCGCTTTTCGTTAAGGAGATATTGCAAAGCATTTGGAAAAAATGTCAACGCGGTTTTCTCTAAGGCGGAATAAGCTGGGGCCGATTTTTCAACGTTATCTTGTTCACACAATGCCTACAAGTCTAAATCTGCATTTTAAGCCTTCCAGCTCTTTTCGTTAAGGAGATATTGCAAGGCATTTGGAAAAAATGTCAACGCGGTTTTCTCTAAGGCGGAATAAGCTGGGGCCGATTTTTCAACGTTATCTTGTTCACACAATGCCTACAAGTCTAAATCTGCATTTTCAGCCTTCTAGCTCTTTTCGTTAAGGAGATATTGCAAAGCATTTGGAAAAAATGTCAACGCGGTTTTCTCTAAGGCGGAATAAGCTGGGGCCGATTTTTCAACGTTATCTTGTTCACACAATGCCTACAAGTCTAAATCTGCATTTTCAGCCTTCCAGCTCTTTTCGTTAAGGAGATATTGCAAAGCATTTGGAAAAAATGTCAACGCGGTTTTCTCTAAGGCGGAATAAGCTGGGGCCGATTTTTCAACGTTATCTTGTTCACACAATGCCTACAAGTCTAAATCTGCATTTTCAGCCTTCTAGCTCTTTTCGTTAAGGAGATATTGCAAAGCATTTGGAAAAAATGTCAACGCGGTTTTCTCTAAGGCGGAATAAGCTGGGGCCGATTTTTCAACGTTATCTTGTTCACACAATGCCTACAAGTCTAAATCTGCATTTTTAGCCTTCCAGCTCTTTTCGTTAAGGAGATATTGCAAAGCATTTGGAAAAAATGTCAACGCGGTTTTCTCTAAGGCGGAATAAGCTGGGGCCGATTTTTCAACGTTATCTTGTTCACACAATGCCTACAAGTCTAAATCTGCATTTTCAGCCTTCTAGCGCTTTTCGTTAAGGAGATATTGCAAAGCATTTGGAAAAAATGTCAACGCGGTTTTCTCTAAGGCGGAATAAGCTGGGGCCGATTTTTCAACGTTATCTTGTTCACACAATGCCTACAAGTCTAAATCTGCATTTTCAGCCTTCTAGCGCTTTTCGTTAAGGAGATATTGCAAAGCATTTGGAAAAAATGTCAACGCGGTTTTCTCTAAGGCGGAATAAGCTGGGGCCGATTTTTCAACGTTATCTTGTTCACACAATGCCTACAAGTCTAAATCTGCATTTTAAGCCTTCCAGCTCTTTTCGTTAAGGAGATATTGCAAAGCATTTGGAAAAAATGTCAACGCGGTTTTCTCTAAGGCGGAATAAGCTGGGGCCGATTTTTCAACGTTATCTTGTTCACACAATGCCTACAAGTCTAAATCTGCATTTTCAGCCTTCTAGCTCTTTTCATTAAGGAGATATTGCAAAGCATTTGGAAAAAATGTCAACGCGGTTTTCTCTAAGGCGGAATGAGCTGGGGCCGATTTTTCAACGCTATCTTGTTCACACAATGCCTACAAGTCTAAATCTGCATTTTCAGCCTTCCAGCTCTTTTCGTTAAGGAGATATTGCAAGGCATTTGGAAAAAATGTCAACGCGGTTTTCTCTAAGGCGGAATAAGCTGGGGCCGATTTTTCAACGTTATCTTGTTCACACAATGCCTACAAGTCTAAATCTGCATTTTCAGCCTTCCAGCTCTTTTCGTTAAGGAGATATTGCAAAGCATTTGGAAAAAATGTCAACGCGGTTTTCTCTAAGGCGGAATGAGCTGGGGCCGATTTTTCAACGTTATCTTGTTCACACAATGCCTACAAGTCTAAATCTGCATTTTCAGCCTTCTAGCTCTTTTCGTTAAGGAGATATTGCAAGGCATTTGGAAAAAATGTCAACGCGGTTTTCTCTAAGGCGGAATAAGCTGGGGCCGATTTTTCAACGCTATCTTGTTCACACAATGCCTACAAGTCTAAATCTGCATATTCAGCCTTCTAGCTCTTTTCGTTAAGGAGATATTGCAAAGCATTTGGAAAAAATGTCAACGCGGTTTTCTCTAAGGCGGAATAAGCTGGGGCCGATTTTTCAACGTTATCTTGTTCACACAATGCCTACAAGTCTAAATCTGCATTTTCAGCCTTCTAGCGCTTTTCGTTAAGGAGATATTGCAAAGCATTTGGAAAAAATGTCAACGCGGTTTTCTCTAAGGCGGAATAAGCTGGGGCCGATTTTTCAACGTTATCTTGTTCACACAATGCCTACAAGTCTAAATCTGCATTTTAAGCCTTCCAGCTCTTTTCGTTAAGGAGATATTGCAAGGCATTTGGAAAAAATGTCAACGCGGTTTTCTCTAAGGCGGAATAAGCTGGGGCCGATTTTTCAACGTTATCTTGTTCACACAATGCCTACAAGTCTAAATCTGCATTTTCAGCCTTCTAGCTCTTTTCGTTAAGGAGATATTGCAAAGCATTTGGAAAAAATGTCAACGCGGTTTTCTCTAAGGCGGAATAAGCTGGGGCCGATTTTTCAACGTTATCTTGTTCACACAATGCCTACAAGTCTAAATCTGCATTTTCAGCCTTCCAGCTCTTTTCGTTAAGGAGATATTGCAAAGCATTTGGAAAAAATGTCAACGCGGTTTTCTCTAAGGCGGAATAAGCTGGGGCCGATTTTTCAACGTTATCTTGTTCACACAATGCCTACAAGTCTAAATCTGCATTTTCAGCCTTCTAGCTCTTTTCGTTAAGGAGATATTGCAAAGCATTTGGAAAAAATGTCAACGCGGTTTTCTCTAAGGCGGAATAAGCTGGGGCCGATTTTTCAACGTTATCTTGTTCACACAATGCCTACAAGTCTAAATCTGCATTTTTAGCCTTCCAGCTCTTTTCGTTAAGGAGATATTGCAAAGCATTTGGAAAAAATGTCAACGCGGTTTTCTCTAAGGCGGAATAAGCTGGGGCCGATTTTTCAACGTTATCTTGTTCACACAATGCCTACAAGTCTAAATCTGCATTTTCAGCCTTCTAGCGCTTTTCGTTAAGGAGATATTGCAAAGCATTTGGAAAAAATGTCAACGCGGTTTTCTCTAAGGCGGAATGAGCTGGGGCCGATTTTTCAACGTTATCTTGTTCACACAATGCCTACAAGTCTAAATCTGCATTTTCAGCCTTCTAGCTCTTTTCGTTAAGGAGATATTGCAAGGCATTTGGAAAAAATGTCAACGCGGTTTTCTCTAAGGCGGAATAAGCTGGGGCCGATTTTTCAACGCTATCTTGTTCACACAATGCCTACAAGTCTAAATCTGCATTTTCAGCCTTCTAGCTCTTTTCGTTAAGGAGATATTGCAAAGCATTTGGAAAAAATGTCAACGCGGTTTTCTCTAAGGCGGAATAAGCTGGGGCCGATTTTTCAACGTTATCTTGTTCACACAATGCCTACAAGTCTAAATCTGCATTTTTAGCCTTCCAGCTCTTTTCGTTAAGGAGATATTGCAAAGCATTTGGAAAAAATGTCAACGCGGTTTTCTCTAAGGCGGAATAAGCTGGGGCCGATTTTTCAACGTTATCTTGTTCACAAAATGCCTACAAGTCTAAATCTGCATTTTCAGCCTTCTAGCTCTTTTCGTTAAGGAGATATTGCAAGGCATTTGGAAAAAATGTCAACGCGGTTTTCTCTAAGGCGGAATAAGCTGGGGCCGATTTTTCAACGCTATCTTGTTCACACAATGCCTACAAGTCTAAATCTGCATTTTCAGCCTTCTAGCTCTTTTCGTTAAGGAGATATTGCAAAGCATTTGGAAAAAATGTCAACGCGGTTTTCTCTAAGGCGGAATAAGCTGGGGCCGATTTTTCAACGTTATCTTGTTCACACAATGCCTACAAGTCTAAATCTGCATTTTTAGCCTTCCAGCTCTTTTCGTTAAGGAGATATTGCAATGCATTTGGAAAAAATGTCAACGCGGTTTTCTCTAAGGCGGAATAAGCTGGGGCCGATTTTTCAACGTTATCTTGTTCACACAATGCCTACAAGTCTAAATCTGCATTTTCAGCCTTCTAGCTCTTTTCGTTAAGGAGATATTGCAAAGCATTTGGAAAAAATGTCAACGCGGTTTTCTCTAAGGCGGAATAAGCTGGGGCCGATTTTTCAACGTTATCTTGTTCACAAAATGGATACAAGTCTAAATCTGCATTTTCAGCCTTCTAGCTCTTTTCGTTAAGGAGATATTGCAAGGCATTTGGAAAAAATGTCAACGCGGTTTTCTCTAAGGCGGAATAAGCTGGGGCCGATTTTTCAACGCTATCTTGTTCACACAATGCCTACAAGTCTAAATCTGCATTTTCAGCCTTCTAGCTCTTTTCGTTAAGGAGATATTGCAAAGCATTTGGAAAAAATGTCAACGCGGTTTTCTCTAAGGCGGAATAAGCTGGGGCCGATTTTTCAACGTTATCTTGTTCACACAATGCCTACAAGTCTAAATCTGCATTTTTAGCCTTCCAGCTCTTTTCGTTAAGGAGATATTGCAAAGCATTTGGAAAAAATGTCAACGCGGTTTTCTCTAAGGCGGAATAAGCTGGGGCCGATTTTTCAACGTTATCTTGTTCACACAATGCCTACAAGTCTAAATCTGCATTTTCAGCCTTCCAGCTCTTTTCGTTAAGGAGATATTGCAAAGCATTTGGAAAAAATGTCAACGCGGTTTTCTCTAAGGCGGAATAAGCTGGGGCCGATTTTTCAACGTTATCTTGTTCACACAATGCCTACAAGTCTAAATCTGCATTTTCAGCCTTCTAGCTCTTTTCGTTAAGGAGATATTGCAAAGCATTTGGAAAAAATGTCAACGCGGTTTTCTCTAAGGCGGAATGAGCTGGGGCCGATTTTTCAACGCTATCTTGTTCACACAATGCCTACAAGTCTAAATCTGCATTTTCAGCCTTCCAGCTCTTTTCGTTAAGGAGATATTGCAAGGCATTTGGAAAAAATGTCAACGCGGTTTTCTCTAAGGCGGAATAAGCTGGGGCCGATTTTTCAACGTTATCTTGTTCACACAATGCCTACAAGTCTAAATCTGCATTTTCAGCCTTCCAGCTCTTTTCGTTAAGGAGATATTGCAAAGCATTTGGAAAAAATGTCAACGCGGTTTTCTCTAAGGCGGAATGAGCTGGGGCCGATTTTTCAACGTTATCTTGTTCACACAATGCCTACAAGTCTAAATCTGCATTTTCAGCCTTCTAGCTCTTTTCGTTAAGGAGATATTGCAAGGCATTTGGAAAAAATGTCAACGCGGTTTTCTCTAAGGCGGAATAAGCTGGGGCCGATTTTTCAACGCTATCTTGTTCACACAATGCCTACAAGTCTAAATCTGCATTTTCAGCCTTCTAGCTCTTTTCGTTAAGGAGATATTGCAAAGCATTTGGAAAAAATGTCAACGCGGTTTTCTCTAAGGCGGAATAAGCTGGGGCCGATTTTTCAACGTTATCTTGTTCACACAATGCCTACAAGTCTAAATCTGCATTTTTAGCCTTCCAGCTCTTTTCGTTAAGGAGATATTGCAAAGCATTTGGAAAAAATGTCAACGCGGTTTTCTCTAAGGCGGAATAAGCTGGGGCCGATTTTTCAACGTTATCTTGTTCACAAAATGCCTACAAGTCTAAATCTGCATTTTCAGCCTTCTAGCTCTTTTCGTTAAGGAGATATTGCAAGGCATTTGGAAAAAATGTCAACGCGGTTTTCTCTAAGGCGGAATAAGCTGGGGCCGATTTTTCAACGCTATCTTGTTCACACAATGCCTACAAGTCTAAATCTGCATTTTCAGCCTTCTAGCTCTTTTCGTTAAGGAGATATTGCAAAGCATTTGGAAAAAAATGTCAACGCGGTTTTCTCTAAGGCGGAATAAGCTGGGGCCGATTTTTCAACGTTATCTTGTTCACACAATGCCTACAAGTCTAAATCTGCATTTTTAGCCTTCGAGCTCTTTTCGTTAAGGAGATATTGCAATGCATTTGGAAAAAATGTCAACGCGGTTTTCTCTAAGGCGGAATAAGCTGGGGCCGATTTTTCAACGTTATCTTGTTCACACAATGCCTACAAGTCTAAATCTGCATTTTCAGCCTTCTAGCTCTTTTCGTTAAGGAGATATTGCAAAGCATTTGGAAAAAATGTCAACGCGGTTTTCTCTAAGGCGGAATAAGCTGGGGCCGATTTTTCAACGTTATCTTGTTCACAAAATGCCTACAAGTCTAAATCTGCATTTTCAGCCTTCTAGCTCTTTTCGTTAAGGAGATATTGCAAGGCATTTGGAAAAAATGTCAACGCGGTTTTCTCTAAGGCGGAATAAGCTGGGGCCGATTTTTCAACGCTATCTTGTTCACACAATGCCTACAAGTCTAAATCTGCATTTTCAGCCTTCTAGCTCTTTTCGTTAAGGAGATATTGCAAAGCATTTGGAAAAAATGTCAACGCGGTTTTCTCTAAGGCGGAATAAGCTGGGGCCGATTTTTCAACGTTATCTTGTTCACACAATGCCTACAAGTCTAAATCTGCATTTTTAGCCTTCCAGCTCTTTTCGTTAAGGAGATATTGCAAAGCATTTGGAAAAAATGTCAACGCGGTTTTCTCTAAGGCGGAATAAGCTGGGGCCGATTTTTCAACGTTATCTTATTCACACAATGCCTACAAGTCTAAATCTGCATTTTCAGCCTTCCAGCTCTTTTCGTTAAGGAGATATTGCAAAGCATTTGGAAAAAATGTCAACGCGGTTTTCTCTAAGGCGGAATAAGCTGGGGCCGATTTTTCAACGTTATCTTGTTCACACAATGCCTACAAGTCTAAATCTGCATTTTCAGCCTTCTAGCTCTTTTCGTTAAGGAGATATTGCAAAGCATTTGGAAAAAATGTCAACGCGGTTTTCTCTAAGGCGGAATGAGCTGGGGCCGATTTTTCAACGCTATCTTGTTCACACAATGCCTACAAGTCTAAATCTGCATTTTCAGCCTTCCAGCTCTTTTCGTTAAGGATATATTGCAAGGCATTTGGAAAAAATGTCAACGCGGTTTTCTCTAAGGCGGAATGAGCTGGGGCCGATTTTTCAACGTTATCTTGTTCACACAATGCCTACAAGTCTAAATCTGCATTTTCAGCCTTCTAGCTCTTTTCGTTAAGGAGATATTGCAAGGCATTTGGAAAAAATGTCAACGCGGTTTTCTCTAAGGCGGAATAAGCTGGGGCCGATTTTTCAACGCTATCTTGTTCACACAATGCCTACAAGTCTAAATCTGCATTTTCAGCCTTCTAGCTCTTTTCGTTAAGGAGATATTGCAAAGCATTTGGAAAAAATGTCAACGCGGTTTTCTCTAAGGCGGAATAAGCTGGGGCCGATTTTTCAACGTTATCTTGTTCACACAATGCCTACAAGTCTAAATCTGCATTTTCAGCCTTCTAGCGCTTTTCGTTAAGGAGATATTGCAAAGCATTTGGAAAAAATGTCAACGCGGTTTTCTCTAAGGCGGAATAAGCTGGGGCCGATTTTTCAACGTTATCTTGTTCACACAATGCCTACAAGTCTAAATCTGCATTTTAAGCCTTCCAGCTCTTTTCGTTAAGGAGATATTGCAAGGCATTTGGAAAAAATGTCAACGCGGTTTTCTCTAAGGCGGAATAAGCTGGGGCCGATTTTTCAACGTTATCTTGTTCACACAATGCCTACAAGTCTAAATCTGCATTTTCAGCCTTCTAGCTCTTTTCGTTAAGGAGATATTGCAAAGCATTTGGAAAAAATGTCAACGCGGTTTTCTCTAAGGCGGAATAAGCTGGGGCCGATTTTTCAACGTTATCTTGTTCACACAATGCCTACAAGTCTAAATCTGCATTTTTAGCCTTCCAGCTCTTTTCGTTAAGGAGATATTGCAAAGCATTTGGAAAAAATGTCAACGCGGTTTTCTCTAAGGCGGAATAAGCTGGGGCCGATTTTTCAACGTTATCTTGTTCACACAATGCCTACAAGTCTAAATCTGCATTTTCAGCCTTCTAGCTCTTTTCGTTAAGGAGATATTGCAAAGCATTTGGAAAAAATGTCAACGCGGTTTTCTCTAAGGCGGAATGAGCTGGGGCCGATTTTTCAACGTTATCTTGTTCACACAATGTCTACAAGTCTAAATCTGCATTTTCAGCCTTCTAGCTCTTTTCGTTAAGGAGATATTGCAAGGCATTTGGAAAAAATGTCAACGCGGTTTTCTCTAAGGCGGAATAAGCTGGGGCCGATTTTTCAACGTTATCTTGTTCACACAATGCCTACAAGTCTAAATCTGCATTTTCAGCCTTCTAGCTCTTTTCGTTAAGGAGATATTGCAAAGCATTTGGAAAAAATGTCAACGCGGTTTTCTCTAAGGCGGAATGAGCTGGGGCCGATTTTTCAACGTTATCTTGTTCACACAATGCCTACAAGTCTAAATCTGCATTTTCAGCCTTCTAGCTCTTTTCGTTAAGGAGATATTGCAAAGCATTTGGAAAAAATGTCAACGCGGTTTTCTCTAAGGCGGAATAAGCTGGGGCCGATTTTTCAACGTTATCTTGTTCACACAATGCCTACAAGTCTAAATCTGCATTTTTAGCCTTCCAGCTCTTTTCGTTAAGGAGATATTGCAAAGCATTTGGAAAAAATGTCAACGCGGTTTTCTCTAAGGCGGAATAAGCTGGGGCCGATTTTTCAACGTTATCTTGTTCACACAATGCCTACAAGTCTAAATCTGCATTTTCAGCCTTCCAGCTCTTTTCGTTAAGGAGATATTGCAAAGCATTTGGAAAAAATGTCAACGCGGTTTTCTCTAAGGCGGAATAAGCTGGGGCCGATTTTTCAACGTTATCTTGTTCACACAATGCCTACAAGTCTAAATCTGCATTTTCAGCCTTCTAGCTCTTTTCGTTAAGGAGATATTGCAAAGCATTTGGAAAAAATGTCAACGCGGTTTTCTCTAAGGCGGAATGAGCTGGGGCCGATTTTTCAACGCTATCTTGTTCACACAATGCCTACAAGTCTAAATCTGCATTTTCAGCCTTCCAGCTCTTTTCGTTAAGGAGATATTGCAAGGCATTTGGAAAAAATGTCAACGCGGTTTTCTCTAAGGCGGAATAAGCTGGGGCCGATTTTTCAACGTTATCTTGTTCACACAATGCCTACAAGTCTAAATCTGCATTTTCAGCCTTCCAGCTCTTTTCGTTAAGGAGATATTGCAAAGCATTTGGAAAAAATGTCAACGCGGTTTTCTCTAAGGCGGAATGAGCTGGGGCCGATTTTTCAACGTTATCTTGTTCACACAATGCCTACAAGTCTAAATCTGCATTTTCAGCCTTCTAGCTCTTTTCGTTAAGGAGATATTGCAAGGCATTTGGAAAAAATGTCAACGCGGTTTTCTCTAAGGCGAAATAAGCTGGGGCCGATTTTTCAACGCTATCTTGTTCACACAATGCCTACAAGTCTAAATCTGCATTTTCAGCCTTCTAGCTCTTTTCGTTAAGGAGATATTGCAAAGCATTTGGAAAAAATGTCAACGCGGTTTTCTCTAAGGCGGAATAAGCTGGGGCCGATTTTTCAACGTTATCTTGTTCACACAATGCCTACAAGTCTAAATCTGCATTTTCAGCCTTCTAGCGCTTTTCGTTAAGGAGATATTGCAAAGCATTTGGAAAAAATGTCAACGCGGTTTTCTCTAAGGCGGAATAAGCTGGGGCCGATTTTTCAACGTTATCTTGTTCACACAATGCCTACAAGTCTAAATCTGCATTTTAAGCCTTCCAGCTCTTTTCGTTAAGGAGATATTGCAAGGCATTTGGAAAAAATGTCAACGCGGTTTTCTCTAAGGCGGAATAAGCTGGGGCCGATTTTTCAACGTTATCTTGTTCACACAATGCCTACAAGTCTAAATCTGCATTTTCAGCCTTCTAGCTCTTTTCGTTAAGGAGATATTGCAAAGCATTTGGAAAAAATGTCAACGCGGTTTTCTCTAAGGCGGAATAAGCTGGGGCCGATTTTTCAACGTTATCTTGTTCACACAATGCCTACAAGTCTAAATCTGCATTTTCAGCCTTCCAGCTCTTTTCGTTAAGGAGATATTGCAAAGCATTTGGAAAAAATGTCAACGCGGTTTTCTCTAAGGCGGAATAAGCTGGGGCCGATTTTTCAACGTTATCTTGTTCACACAATGCCTACAAGTCTAAATCTGCATTTTCAGCCTTCTAGCTCTTTTCGTTAAGGAGATATTGCAAAGCATTTGGAAAAAATGTCAACGCGGTTTTCTCTAAGGCGGAATAAGCTGGGGCCGATTTTTCAACGTTATCTTGTTCACACAATGCCTACAAGTCTAAATCTGCATTTTTAGCCTTCCAGCTCTTTTCGTTAAGGAGATATTGCAAAGCATTTGGAAAAAATGTCAACGCGGTTTTCTCTAAGGCGGAATAAGCTGGGGCCGATTTTTCAACGTTATCTTGTTCACACAATGCCTACAAGTCTAAATCTGCATTTTCAGCCTTCTAGCGCTTTTCGTTAAGGAGATATTGCAAAGCATTTGGAAAAAATGTCAACGCGGTTTTCTCTAAGGCGGAATAAGCTGGGGCCGATTTTTCAACGTTATCTTGTTCACACAATGCCTACAAGTCTAAATCTGCATTTTCAGCCTTCTAGCGCTTTTCGTTAAGGAGATATTGCAAAGCATTTGGAAAAAATGTCAACGCGGTTTTCTCTAAGGCGGAATAAGCTGGGGCCGATTTTTCAACGTTATCTTGTTCACACAATGCCTACAAGTCTAAATCTGCATTTTAAGCCTTCCAGCTCTTTTCGTTAAGGAGATATTGCAAAGCATTTGGAAAAAATGTCAACGCGGTTTTCTCTAAGGCGGAATAAGCTGGGGCCGATTTTTCAACGTTATCTTGTTCACACAATGCCTACAAGTCTAAATCTGCATTTTCAGCCTTCTAGCTCTTTTCATTAAGGAGATATTGCAAAGCATTTGGAAAAAATGTCAACGCGGTTTTCTCTAAGGCGGAATGAGCTGGGGCCGATTTTTCAACGCTATCTTGTTCACACAATGCCTACAAGTCTAAATCTGCATTTTCAGCCTTCCAGCTCTTTTCGTTAAGGAGATATTGCAAGGCATTTGGAAAAAATGTCAACGCGGTTTTCTCTAAGGCGGAATAAGCTGGGGCCGATTTTTCAACGTTATCTTGTTCACACAATGCCTACAAGTCTAAATCTGCATTTTCAGCCTTCCAGCTCTTTTCGTTAAGGAGATATTGCAAAGCATTTGGAAAAAATGTCAACGCGGTTTTCTCTAAGGCGGAATGAGCTGGGGCCGATTTTTCAACGTTATCTTGTTCACACAATGCCTACAAGTCTAAATCTGCATTTTCAGCCTTCTAGCTCTTTTCGTTAAGGAGATATTGCAAGGCATTTGGAAAAAATGTCAACGCGGTTTTCTCTAAGGCGGAATAAGCTGGGGCCGATTTTTCAACGCTATCTTGTTCACACAATGCCTACAAGTCTAAATCTGCATATTCAGCCTTCTAGCTCTTTTCGTTAAGGAGATATTGCAAAGCATTTGGAAAAAATGTCAACGCGGTTTTCTCTAAGGCGGAATAAGCTGGGGCCGATTTTTCAACGTTATCTTGTTCACACAATGCCTACAAGTCTAAATCTGCATTTTCAGCCTTCTAGCGCTTTTCGTTAAGGAGATATTGCAAAGCATTTGGAAAAAATGTCAACGCGGTTTTCTCTAAGGCGGAATAAGCTGGGGCCGATTTTTCAACGTTATCTTGTTCACACAATGCCTACAAGTCTAAATCTGCATTTTAAGCCTTCCAGCTCTTTTCGTTAAGGAGATATTGCAAGGCATTTGGAAAAAATGTCAACGCGGTTTTCTCTAAGGCGGAATAAGCTGGGGCCGATTTTTCAACGTTATCTTGTTCACACAATGCCTACAAGTCTAAATCTGCATTTTCAGCCTTCTAGCTCTTTTCGTTAAGGAGATATTGCAAAGCATTTGGAAAAAATGTCAACGCGGTTTTCTCTAAGGCGGAATAAGCTGGGGCCGATTTTTCAACGTTATCTTGTTCACACAATGCCTACAAGTCTAAATCTGCATTTTCAGCCTTCCAGCTCTTTTCGTTAAGGAGATATTGCAAAGCATTTGGAAAAAATGTCAACGCGGTTTTCTCTAAGGCGGAATAAGCTGGGGCCGATTTTTCAACGTTATCTTGTTCACACAATGCCTACAAGTCTAAATCTGCATTTTCAGCCTTCTAGCTCTTTTCGTTAAGGAGATATTGCAAAGCATTTGGAAAAAATGTCAACGCGGTTTTCTCTAAGGCGGAATAAGCTGGGGCCGATTTTTCAACGTTATCTTGTTCACACAATGCCTACAAGTCTAAATCTGCATTTTTAGCCTTCCAGCTCTTTTCGTTAAGGAGATATTGCAAAGCATTTGGAAAAAATGTCAACGCGGTTTTCTCTAAGGCGGAATAAGCTGGGGCCGATTTTTCAACGTTATCTTGTTCACACAATGCCTACAAGTCTAAATCTGCATTTTCAGCCTTCTAGCGCTTTTCGTTAAGGAGATATTGCAAAGCATTTGGAAAAAATGTCAACGCGGTTTTCTCTAAGGCGGAATAAGCTGGGGCCGATTTTTCAACGTTATCTTGTTCACACAATGCCTACAAGTCTAAATCTGCATTTTCAGCCTTCTAGCGCTTTTCGTTAAGGAGATATTGCAAAGCATTTGGAAAAAATGTCAACGCGGTTTTCTCTAAGGCGGAATAAGCTGGGGCCGATTTTTCAACGTTATCTTGTTCACACAATGCCTACAAGTCTAAATCTGCATTTTAAGCCTTCCAGCTCTTTTCGTTAAGGAGATATTGCAAAGCATTTGGAAAAAATGTCAACGCGGTTTTCTCTAAGGCGGAATAAGCTGGGGCCGATTTTTCAACGTTATCTTGTTCACACAATGCCTACAAGTCTAAATCTGCATTTTCAGCCTTCTAGCTCTTTTCATTAAGGAGATATTGCAAAGCATTTGGAAAAAATGTCAACGCGGTTTTCTCTAAGGCGGAATGAGCTGGGGCCGATTTTTCAACGCTATCTTGTTCACACAATGCCTACAAGTCTAAATCTGCATTTTCAGCCTTCCAGCTCTTTTCGTTAAGGAGATATTGCAAGGCATTTGGAAAAAATGTCAACGCGGTTTTCTCTAAGGCGGAATAAGCTGGGGCCGATTTTTCAACGTTATCTTGTTCACACAATGCCTACAAGTCTAAATCTGCATTTTCAGCCTTCCAGCTCTTTTCGTTAAGGAGATATTGCAAAGCATTTGGAAAAAATGTCAACGCGGTTTTCTCTAAGGCGGAATGAGCTGGGGCCGATTTTTCAACGTTATCTTGTTCACACAATGCCTACAAGTCTAAATCTGCATTTTCAGCCTTCTAGCTCTTTTCGTTAAGGAGATATTGCAAGGCATTTGGAAAAAATGTCAACGCGGTTTTCTCTAAGGCGGAATAAGCTGGGGCCGATTTTTCAACGCTATCTTGTTCACACAATGCCTACAAGTCTAAATCTGCATATTCAGCCTTCTAGCTCTTTTCGTTAAGGAGATATTGCAAAGCATTTGGAAAAAATGTCAACGCGGTTTTCTCTAAGGCGGAATAAGCTGGGGCCGATTTTTCAACGTTATCTTGTTCACACAATGCCTACAAGTCTAAATCTGCATTTTCAGCCTTCTAGCGCTTTTCGTTAAGGAGATATTGCAAAGCATTTGGAAAAAATGTCAACGCGGTTTTCTCTAAGGCGGAATAAGCTGGGGCCGATTTTTCAACGTTATCTTGTTCACACAATGCCTACAAGTCTAAATCTGCATTTTAAGCCTTCCAGCTCTTTTCGTTAAGGAGATATTGCAAGGCATTTGGAAAAAATGTCAACGCGGTTTTCTCTAAGGCGGAATAAGCTGGGGCCGATTTTTCAACGTTATCTTGTTCACACAATGCCTACAAGTCTAAATCTGCATTTTCAGCCTTCTAGCTCTTTTCGTTAAGGAGATATTGCAAAGCATTTGGAAAAAATGTCAACGCGGTTTTCTCTAAGGCGGAATAAGCTGGGGCCGATTTTTCAACGTTATCTTGTTCACACAATGCCTACAAGTCTAAATCTGCATTTTCAGCCTTCCAGCTCTTTTCGTTAAGGAGATATTGCAAAGCATTTGGAAAAAATGTCAACGCGGTTTTCTCTAAGGCGGAATAAGCTGGGGCCGATTTTTCAACGTTATCTTGTTCACACAATGCCTACAAGTCTAAATCTGCATTTTCAGCCTTCTAGCTCTTTTCGTTAAGGAGATATTGCAAAGCATTTGGAAAAAATGTCAACGCGGTTTTCTCTAAGGCGGAATAAGCTGGGGCCGATTTTTCAACGTTATCTTGTTCACACAATGCCTACAAGTCTAAATCTGCATTTTCAGCCTTCCAGCTCTTTTCGTTAAGGAGATATTGCAAAGCATTTGGAAAAAATGTCAACGCGGTTTTCTCTAAGGCGGAATAAGCTGGGGCCGATTTTTCAACGTTATCTTGTTCACACAATGCCTACAAGTCTAAATCTGCATTTTCAGCCTTCTAGCTCTTTTCGTTAAGGAGATATTGCAAAGCATTTGGAAAAAATGTCAACGCGGTTTTCTCTAAGGCGGAATAAGCTGGGGCCGATTTTTCAACGTTATCTTGTTCACAAAATGCCTACAAGTCTATATCTGCATTTTCAGCCTTCTAGCTCTTTTCGTTAAGGAGATATTGCAAGGCATTTGGAAAAAATGTCAACGCGGTTTTCTCTAAGGCGGAATAAGCTGGGGCCGATTTTTCAACGCTATCTTGTTCACACAATGCCTACAAGTCTAAATCTGCATTTTCAGCCTTCTAGCTCTTTTCGTTAAGGAGATATTGCAAAGCATTTGGAAAAAATGTCAACGCGGTTTTCTCTAAGGCGGAATAAGCTGGGGCCGATTTTTCAACGTTATCTTGTTCACACAATGCCTACAAGTCTAAATCTGCATTTTTAGCCTTCCAGCTCTTTTCGTTAAGGAGATATTGCAAAGCATTTGGAAAAAATGTCAACGCGGTTTTCTCTAAGGCGGAATAAGCTGGGGCCGATTTTTCAACGTTATCTTGTTCACAAAATGCCTACAAGTCTAAATCTGCATTTTCAGCCTTCTAGCTCTTTTCGTTAAGGAGATATTGCAAGGCATTTGGAAAAAATGTCAACGCGGTTTTCTCTAAGGCGGAATAAGCTGGGGCCGATTTTTCAACGCTATCTTGTTCACACAATGCCTACAAGTCTAAATCTGCATTTTCAGCCTTCTAGCTCTTTTCGTTAAGGAGATATTGCAAAGCATTTGGAAAAAATGTCAACGCGGTTTTCTCTAAGGCGGAATAAGCTGGGGCCGATTTTTCAACGTTATCTTGTTCACACAATGCCTACAAGTCTAAATCTGCATTTTTAGCCTTCCAGCTCTTTTCGTTAAGGAGATATTGCAATGCATTTGGAAAAAATGTCAACGCGGTTTTCTCTAAGGCGGAATAAGCTGGGGCCGATTTTTCAACGTTATCTTGTTCACACAATGCCTACAAGTCTAAATCTGCATTTTCAGCCTTCTAGCTCTTTTCGTTAAGGAGATATTGCAAAGCATTTGGAAAAAATGTCAACGCGGTTTTCTCTAAGGCGGAATAAGCTGGGGCCGATTTTTCAACGTTATCTTGTTCACAAAATGGATACAAGTCTAAATCTGCATTTTCAGCCTTCTAGCTCTTTTCGTTAAGGAGATATTGCAAGGCATTTGGAAAAAATGTCAACGCGGTTTTCTCTAAGGCGGAATAAGCTGGGGCCGATTTTTCAACGCTATCTTGTTCACACAATGCCTACAAGTCTAAATCTGCATTTTCAGCCTTCTAGCTCTTTTCGTTAAGGAGATATTGCAAAGCATTTGGAAAAAATGTCAACGCGGTTTTCTCTAAGGCGGAATAAGCTGGGGCCGATTTTTCAACGTTATCTTGTTCACACAATGCCTACAAGTCTAAATCTGCATTTTTAGCCTTCCAGCTCTTTTCGTTAAGGAGATATTGCAAAGCATTTGGAAAAAATGTCAACGCGGTTTTCTCTAAGGCGGAATAAGCTGGGGCCGATTTTTCAACGTTATCTTGTTCACACAATGCCTACAAGTCTAAATCTGCATTTTCAGCCTTCCAGCTCTTTTCGTTAAGGAGATATTGCAAAGCATTTGGAAAAAATGTCAACGCGGTTTTCTCTAAGGCGGAATAAGCTGGGGCCGATTTTTCAACGTTATCTTGTTCACACAATGCCTACAAGTCTAAATCTGCATTTTCAGCCTTCTAGCTCTTTTCGTTAAGGAGATATTGCAAAGCATTTGGAAAAAATGTCAACGCGGTTTTCTCTAAGGCGGAATGAGCTGGGGCCGATTTTTCAACGCTATCTTGTTCACACAATGCCTACAAGTCTAAATCTGCATTTTCAGCCTTCCAGCTCTTTTCGTTAAGGAGATATTGCAAGGCATTTGGAAAAAATGTCAACGCGGTTTTCTCTAAGGCGGAATAAGCTGGGGCCGATTTTTCAACGTTATCTTGTTCACACAATGCCTACAAGTCTAAATCTGCATTTTCAGCCTTCCAGCTCTTTTCGTTAAGGAGATATTGCAAAGCATTTGGAAAAAATGTCAACGCGGTTTTCTCTAAGGCGGAATGAGCTGGGGCCGATTTTTCAACGTTATCTTGTTCACACAATGCCTACAAGTCTAAATCTGCATTTTCAGCCTTCTAGCTCTTTTCGTTAAGGAGATATTGCAAGGCATTTGGAAAAAATGTCAACGCGGTTTTCTCTAAGGCGGAATAAGCTGGGGCCGATTTTTCAACGCTATCTTGTTCACACAATGCCTACAAGTCTAAATCTGCATTTTCAGCCTTCTAGCTCTTTTCGTTAAGGAGATATTGCAAAGCATTTGGAAAAAATGTCAACGCGGTTTTCTCTAAGGCGGAATAAGCTGGGGCCGATTTTTCAACGTTATCTTGTTCACACAATGCCTACAAGTCTAAATCTGCATTTTTAGCCTTCCAGCTCTTTTCGTTAAGGAGATATTGCAAAGCATTTGGAAAAAATGTCAACGCGGTTTTCTCTAAGGCGGAATAAGCTGGGGCCGATTTTTCAACGTTATCTTGTTCACAAAATGCCTACAAGTCTAAATCTGCATTTTCAGCCTTCTAGCTCTTTTCGTTAAGGAGATATTGCAAGGCATTTGGAAAAAATGTCAACGCGGTTTTCTCTAAGGCGGAATAAGCTGGGGCCGATTTTTCAACGCTATCTTGTTCACACAATGCCTACAAGTCTAAATCTGCATTTTCAGCCTTCTAGCTCTTTTCGTTAAGGAGATATTGCAAAGCATTTGGAAAAAAATGTCAACGCGGTTTTCTCTAAGGCGGAATAAGCTGGGGCCGATTTTTCAACGTTATCTTGTTCACACAATGCCTACAAGTCTAAATCTGCATTTTTAGCCTTCGAGCTCTTTTCGTTAAGGAGATATTGCAATGCATTTGGAAAAAATGTCAACGCGGTTTTCTCTAAGGCGGAATAAGCTGGGGCCGATTTTTCAACGTTATCTTGTTCACACAATGCCTACAAGTCTAAATCTGCATTTTCAGCCTTCTAGCTCTTTTCGTTAAGGAGATATTGCAAAGCATTTGGAAAAAATGTCAACGCGGTTTTCTCTAAGGCGGAATAAGCTGGGGCCGATTTTTCAACGTTATCTTGTTCACAAAATGCCTACAAGTCTAAATCTGCATTTTCAGCCTTCTAGCTCTTTTCGTTAAGGAGATATTGCAAGGCATTTGGAAAAAATGTCAACGCGGTTTTCTCTAAGGCGGAATAAGCTGGGGCCGATTTTTCAACGCTATCTTGTTCACACAATGCCTACAAGTCTAAATCTGCATTTTCAGCCTTCTAGCTCTTTTCGTTAAGGAGATATTGCAAAGCATTTGGAAAAAATGTCAACGCGGTTTTCTCTAAGGCGGAATAAGCTGGGGCCGATTTTTCAACGTTATCTTGTTCACACAATGCCTACAAGTCTAAATCTGCATTTTTAGCCTTCCAGCTCTTTTCGTTAAGGAGATATTGCAAAGCATTTGGAAAAAATGTCAACGCGGTTTTCTCTAAGGCGGAATAAGCTGGGGCCGATTTTTCAACGTTATCTTATTCACACAATGCCTACAAGTCTAAATCTGCATTTTCAGCCTTCCAGCTCTTTTCGTTAAGGAGATATTGCAAAGCATTTGGAAAAAATGTCAACGCGGTTTTCTCTAAGGCGGAATAAGCTGGGGCCGATTTTTCAACGTTATCTTGTTCACACAATGCCTACAAGTCTAAATCTGCATTTTCAGCCTTCTAGCTCTTTTCGTTAAGGAGATATTGCAAAGCATTTGGAAAAAATGTCAACGCGGTTTTCTCTAAGGCGGAATGAGCTGGGGCCGATTTTTCAACGCTATCTTGTTCACACAATGCCTACAAGTCTAAATCTGCATTTTCAGCCTTCCAGCTCTTTTCGTTAAGGATATATTGCAAGGCATTTGGAAAAAATGTCAACGCGGTTTTCTCTAAGGCGGAATGAGCTGGGGCCGATTTTTCAACGTTATCTTGTTCACACAATGCCTACAAGTCTAAATCTGCATTTTCAGCCTTCTAGCTCTTTTCGTTAAGGAGATATTGCAAGGCATTTGGAAAAAATGTCAACGCGGTTTTCTCTAAGGCGGAATAAGCTGGGGCCGATTTTTCAACGCTATCTTGTTCACACAATGCCTACAAGTCTAAATCTGCATTTTCAGCCTTCTAGCTCTTTTCGTTAAGGAGATATTGCAAAGCATTTGGAAAAAATGTCAACGCGGTTTTCTCTAAGGCGGAATAAGCTGGGGCCGATTTTTCAACGTTATCTTGTTCACACAATGCCTACAAGTCTAAATCTGCATTTTCAGCCTTCTAGCGCTTTTCGTTAAGGAGATATTGCAAAGCATTTGGAAAAAATGTCAACGCGGTTTTCTCTAAGGCGGAATAAGCTGGGGCCGATTTTTCAACGTTATCTTGTTCACACAATGCCTACAAGTCTAAATCTGCATTTTAAGCCTTCCAGCTCTTTTCGTTAAGGAGATATTGCAAGGCATTTGGAAAAAATGTCAACGCGGTTTTCTCTAAGGCGGAATAAGCTGGGGCCGATTTTTCAACGTTATCTTGTTCACACAATGCCTACAAGTCTAAATCTGCATTTTCAGCCTTCTAGCTCTTTTCGTTAAGGAGATATTGCAAAGCATTTGGAAAAAATGTCAACGCGGTTTTCTCTAAGGCGGAATAAGCTGGGGCCGATTTTTCAACGTTATCTTGTTCACACAATGCCTACAAGTCTAAATCTGCATTTTCAGCCTTCCAGCTCTTTTCGTTAAGGAGATATTGCAAAGCATTTGGAAAAAATGTCAACGCGGTTTTCTCTAAGGCGGAATAAGCTGGGGCCGATTTTTCAACGTTATCTTGTTCACACAATGCCTACAAGTCTAAATCTGCATTTTCAGCCTTCTAGCTCTTTTCGTTAAGGAGATATTGCAAAGCATTTGGAAAAAATGTCAACGCGGTTTTCTCTAAGGCGGAATAAGCTGGGGCCGATTTTTCAACGTTATCTTGTTCACACAATGCCTACAAGTCTAAATCTGCATTTTTAGCCTTCCAGCTCTTTTCGTTAAGGAGATATTGCAAAGCATTTGGAAAAAATGTCAACGCGGTTTTCTCTAAGGCGGAATAAGCTGGGGCCGATTTTTCAACGTTATCTTGTTCACACAATGCCTACAAGTCTAAATCTGCATTTTCAGCCTTCCAGCTCTTTTCGTTAAGGAGATATTGCAAAGCATTTGGAAAAAATGTCAACGCGGTTTTCTCTAAGGCGGAATAAGCTGGGGCCGATTTTTCAACGTTATCTTGTTCACACAATGCCTACAAGTCTAAATCTGCATTTTCAGCCTTCTAGCTCTTTTCGTTAAGGAGATATTGCAAAGCATTTGGAAAAAATGTCAACGCGGTTTTCTCTAAGGCGGAATGAGCTGGGGCCGATTTTTCAACGCTATCTTGTTCACACAATGCCTACAAGTCTAAATCTGCATTTTCAGCCTTCCAGCTCTTTTCGTTAAGGAGATATTGCAAGGCATTTGGAAAAAATGTCAACGCGGTTTTCTCTAAGGCGGAATAAGCTGGGGCCGATTTTTCAACGTTATCTTGTTCACACAATGCCTACAAGTCTAAATCTGCATTTTCAGCCTTCCAGCTCTTTTCGTTAAGGAGATATTGCAAAGCATTTGGAAAAAATGTCAACGCGGTTTTCTCTAAGGCGGAATGAGCTGGGGCCGATTTTTCAACGTTATCTTGTTCACACAATGCCTACAAGTCTAAATCTGCATTTTCAGCCTTCTAGCTTTTTTCGTTAAGGAGATATTGCAAGGCATTTGGAAAAAATGTCAACGCGGTTTTCTCTAAGGCGGAATAAGCTGGGGCCGATTTTTCAACGCTATCTTGTTCACACAATGCCTACAAGTCTAAATCTGCATTTTCAGCCTTCTAGCTCTTTTCGTTAAGGAGATATTGCAAAGCATTTGGAAAAAATGTCAACGCGGTTTTCTCTAAGGCGGAATAAGCTGGGGCCGATTTTTCAACGTTATCTTGTTCACACAATGCCTACAAGTCTAAATCTGCATTTTCAGCCTTCTAGCTCTTTTCGTTAAGGAGATATTGCAAAGCATTTGGAAAAAATGTCAACGCGGTTTTCTCTAAGGCGGAATGAGCTGGGGCCGATTTTTCAACGTTATCTTGTTCACACAATGCCTACAAGTCTAAATCTGCATTTTCAGCCTTCTAGCTCTTTTCGTTAAGGAGATATTGCAAAGCATTTGGAAAAAATGTCAACGCGGTTTTCTCTAAGGCGGAATAAGCTGGGGCCGATTTTTCAACGTTATCTTGTTCACACAATGCCTACAAGTCTAAATCTGCATTTTTAGCCTTCCAGCTCTTTTCGTTAAGGAGATATTGCAAAGCATTTGGAAAAAATGTCAACGCGGTTTTCTCTAAGGCGGAATAAGCTGGGGCCGATTTTTCAACGTTATCTTGTTCACACAATGCCTACAAGTCTAAATCTGCATTTTCAGCCTTCTAGCTCTTTTCGTTAAGGAGATATTGCAAAGCATTTGGAAAAATGTCAACGCGGTTTTCTCTAAGGCGGAATAAGCTGGGGCCGATTTTTCAACGTTATCTTGTTCACAAAATGCCTACAAGTCTATATCTGCATTTTCAGCCTTCTAGCTCTTTTCGTTAAGGAGATATTGCAAGGCATTTGGAAAAAATGTCAACGCGGTTTTCTCTAAGGCGGAATAAGCTGGGGCCGATTTTTCAACGCTATCTTGTTCACACAATGCCTACAAGTCTAAATCTGCATTTTCAGCCTTCTAGCTCTTTTCGTTAAGGAGATATTGCAAAGCATTTGGAAAAAATGTCAACGCGGTTTTCTCTAAGGCGGAATAAGCTGGGGCCGATTTTTCAACGTTATCTTGTTCACACAATGCCTACAAGTCTAAATCTGCATTTTTAGCCTTCCAGCTCTTTTCGTTAAGGAGATATTGCAAAGCATTTGGAAAAAATGTCAACGCGGTTTTCTCTAAGGCGGAATAAGCTGGGGCCGATTTTTCAACGTTATCTTGTTCACAAAATGCCTACAAGTCTAAATCTGCATTTTCAGCCTTCTAGCTCTTTTCGTTAAGGAGATATTGCAAGGCATTTGGAAAAAATGTCAACGCGGTTTTCTCTAAGGCGGAATAAGCTGGGGCCGATTTTTTAACGCTATCTTGTTCACACAATGCCTACAAGTCTAAATCTGCATTTTCAGCCTTCTAGCTCTTTTCGTTAAGGAGATATTGCAAAGCATTTGGAAAAAATGTCAACGCGGTTTTCTCTAAGGCGGAATAAGCTGGGGCCGATTTTTCAACGTTATCTTGTTCACACAATGCCTACAAGTCTAAATCTGCATTTTTAGCCTTCCAGCTCTTTTCGTTAAGGAGATATTGCAATGCATTTGGAAAAAATGTCAACGCGGTTTTCTCTAAGGCGGAATAAGCTGGGGCCGATTTTTCAACGTTATCTTGTTCACACAATGCCTACAAGTCTAAATCTGCATTTTCAGCCTTCTAGCTCTTTTCGTTAAGGAGATATTGCAAAGCATTTGGAAAAAATGTCAACGCGGTTTTCTCTAAGGCGGAATAAGCTGGGGCCGATTTTTCAACGTTATCTTGTTCACAAAATGGATACAAGTCTAAATCTGCATTTTCAGCCTTCTAGCTCTTTTCGTTAAGGAGATATTGCAAGGCATTTGGAAAAAATGTCAACGCGGTTTTCTCTAAGGCGGAATAAGCTGGGGCCGATTTTTCAACGCTATCTTGTTCACACAATGCCTACAAGTCTAAATCTGCATTTTCAGCCTTCTAGCTCTTTTCGTTAAGGAGATATTGCAAAGCATTTGGAAAAAATGTCAACGCGGTTTTCTCTAAGGCGGAATAAGCTGGGGCCGATTTTTCAACGTTATCTTGTTCACACAATGCCTACAAGTCTAAATCTGCATTTTTAGCCTTCCAGCTCTTTTCGTTAAGGAGATATTGCAAAGCATTTGGAAAAAATGTCAACGCGGTTTTCTCTAAGGCGGAATAAGCTGGGGCCGATTTTTCAACGTTATCTTGTTCACACAATGCCTACAAGTCTAAATCTGCATTTTCAGCCTTCCAGCTCTTTTCGTTAAGGAGATATTGCAAAGCATTTGGAAAAAATGTCAACGCGGTTTTCTCTAAGGCGGAATAAGCTGGGGCCGATTTTTCAACGTTATCTTGTTCACACAATGCCTACAAGTCTAAATCTGCATTTTCAGCCTTCTAGCTCTTTTCGTTAAGGAGATATTGCAAAGCATTTGGAAAAAATGTCAACGCGGTTTTCTCTAAGGCGGAATGAGCTGGGGCCGATTTTTCAACGCTATCTTGTTCACACAATGCCTACAAGTCTAAATCTGCATTTTCAGCCTTCCAGCTCTTTTCGTTAAGGAGATATTGCAAGGCATTTGGAAAAAATGTCAACGCGGTTTTCTCTAAGGCGGAATGAGCTGGGGCCGATTTTTCAACGTTATCTTGTTCACACAATGCCTACAAGTCTAAATCTGCATTTTCAGCCTTCTAGCTCTTTTCGTTAAGGAGATATTGCAAGGCATTTGGAAAAAATGTCAACGCGGTTTTCTCTAAGGCGGAATAAGCTGGGGCCGATTTTTCAACGCTATCTTGTTCACACAATGCCTACAAGTCTAAATCTGCATTTTCAGCCTTCTAGCTCTTTTCGTTAAGGAGATATTGCAAAGCATTTGGAAAAAATGTCAACGCGGTTTTCTCTAAGGCGGAATAAGCTGGGGCCGATTTTTCAACGTTATCTTGTTCACACAATGCCTACAAGTCTAAATCTGCATTTTTAGCCTTCCAGCTCTTTTCGTTAAGGAGATATTGCAAAGCATTTGGAAAAAATGTCAACGCGGTTTTCTCTAAGGCGGAATAAGCTGGGGCCGATTTTTCAACGTTATCTTGTTCACAAAATGCCTACAAGTCTAAATCTGCATTTTCAGCCTTCTAGCTCTTTTCGTTAAGGAGATATTGCAAGGCATTTGGAAAAAATGTCAACGCGGTTTTCTCTAAGGCGGAATAAGCTGGGGCCGATTTTTCAACGCTATCTTGTTCACACAATGCCTACAAGTCTAAATCTGCATTTTCAGCCTTCTAGCTCTTTTCGTTAAGGAGATATTGCAAAGCATTTGGAAAAAAATGTCAACGCGGTTTTCTCTAAGGCGGAATAAGCTGGGGCCGATTTTTCAACGTTATCTTGTTCACACAATGCCTACAAGTCTAAATCTGCATTTTTAGCCTTCCAGCTCTTTTCGTTAAGGAGATATTGCAATGCATTTGGAAAAAATGTCAACGCGGTTTTCTCTAAGGCGGAATAAGCTGGGGCCGATTTTTCAACGTTATCTTGTTCACACAATGCCTACAAGTCTAAATCTGCATTTTCAGCCTTCTAGCTCTTTTCGTTAAGGAGATATTGCAAAGCATTTGGAAAAAATGTCAACGCGGTTTTCTCTAAGGCGGAATAAGCTGGGGCCGATTTTTCAACGTTATCTTGTTCACAAAATGCCTACAAGTCTAAATCTGCATTTTCAGCCTTCTAGCTCTTTTCGTTAAGGAGATATTGCAAGGCATTTGGAAAAATGTCAACGCGGTTTTCTCTAAGGCGGAATAAGCTGGGGCCGATTTTTCAACGCTATCTTGTTCACACAATGCCTACAAGTCTAAATCTGCATTTTCAGCCTTCTAGCTCTTTTCGTTAAGGAGATATTGCAAAGCATTTGGAAAAAATGTCAACGCGGTTTTCTCTAAGGCGGAATAAGCTGGGGCCGATTTTTCAACGTTATCTTGTTCACACAATGCCTACAAGTCTAAATCTGCATTTTTAGCCTTCCAGCTCTTTTCGTTAAGGAGATATTGCAAAGCATTTGGAAAAAATGTCAACGCGGTTTTCTCTAAGGCGGAATAAGCTGGGGCCGATTTTTCAACGTTATCTTATTCACACAATGCCTACAAGTCTAAATCTGCATTTTCAGCCTTCCAGCTCTTTTCGTTAAGGAGATATTGCAAAGCATTTGGAAAAAATGTCAACGCGGTTTTCTCTAAGGCGGAATAAGCTGGGGCCGATTTTTCAACGTTATCTTGTTCACACAATGCCTACAAGTCTAAATCTGCATTTTCAGCCTTCTAGCTCTTTTCGTTAAGGAGATATTGCAAAGCATTTGGAAAAAATGTCAACGCGGTTTTCTCTAAGGCGGAATGAGCTGGGGCCGATTTTTCAACGCTATCTTGTTCACACAATGCCTACAAGTCTAAATCTGCATTTTCAGCCTTCCAGCTCTTTTCGTTAAGGATATATTGCAAGGCATTTGGAAAAAATGTCAACGCGGTTTTCTCTAAGGCGGAATAAGCTGGGGCCGATTTTTCAACGTTATCTTGTTCACACAATGCCTACAAGTCTAAATCTGCATTTTCAGCCTTCCAGCTCTTTTCGTTAAGGAGATATTGCAAAGCATTTGGAAAAAATGTCAACGCGGTTTTCTCTAAGGCGGAATGAGCTGGGGCCGATTTTTCAACGTTATCTTGTTCACACAATGCCTACAAGTCTAAATCTGCATTTTCAGCCTTCTAGCTCTTTTCGTTAAGGAGATATTGCAAGGCATTTGGAAAAAATGTCAACGCGGTTTTCTCTAAGGCGGAATAAGCTGGGGCCGATTTTTCAACGCTATCTTGTTCACACAATGCCTACAAGTCTAAATCTGCATTTTCAGCCTTCTAGCTCTTTTCGTTAAGGAGATATTGCAAAGCATTTGGAAAAAATGTCAACGCGGTTTTCTCTAAGGCGGAATAAGCTGGGGCCGATTTTTCAACGTTATCTTGTTCACACAATGCCTACAAGTCTAAATCTGCATTTTCAGCCTTCTAGCGCTTTTCGTTAAGGAGATATTGCAAAGCATTTGGAAAAAATGTCAACGCGGTTTTCTCTAAGGCGGAATAAGCTGGGGCCGATTTTTCAACGTTATCTTGTTCACACAATGCCTACAAGTCTAAATCTGCATTTTAAGCCTTCCAGCTCTTTTCGTTAAGGAGATATTGCAAGGCATTTGGAAAAAATGTCAACGCGGTTTTCTCTAAGGCGGAATAAGCTGGGGCCGATTTTTCAACGTTATCTTGTTCACACAATGCCTACAAGTCTAAATCTGCATTTTCAGCCTTCTAGCTCTTTTCGTTAAGGAGATATTGCAAAGCATTTGGAAAAAATGTCAACGCGGTTTTCTCTAAGGCGGAATAAGCTGGGGCCGATTTTTCAACGTTATCTTGTTCACACAATGCCTACAAGTCTAAATCTGCATTTTCAGCCTTCCAGCTCTTTTCGTTAAGGAGATATTGCAAAGCATTTGGAAAAAATGTCAACGCGGTTTTCTCTAAGGCGGAATAAGCTGGGGCCGATTTTTCAACGTTATCTTGTTCACACAATGCCTACAAGTCTAAATCTGCATTTTCAGCCTTCTAGCTCTTTTCGTTAAGGAGATATTGCAAAGCATTTGGAAAAAATGTCAACGCGGTTTTCTCTAAGGCGGAATAAGCTGGGGCCGATTTTTCAACGTTATCTTGTTCACACAATGCCTACAAGTCTAAATCTGCATTTTTAGCCTTCCAGCTCTTTTCGTTAAGGAGATATTGCAAAGCATTTGGAAAAAATGTCAACGCGGTTTTCTCTAAGGCGGAATAAGCTGGGGCCGATTTTTCAACGTTATCTTGTTCACACAATGCCTACAAGTCTAAATCTGCATTTTCAGCCTTCCAGCTCTTTTCGTTAAGGAGATATTGCAAAGCATTTGGAAAAAATGTCAACGCGGTTTTCTCTAAGGCGGAATAAGCTGGGGCCGATTTTTCAACGTTATCTTGTTCACACAATGCCTACAAGTCTAAATCTGCATTTTCAGCCTTCTAGCTCTTTTCGTTAAGGAGATATTGCAAAGCATTTGGAAAAAATGTCAACGCGGTTTTCTCTAAGGCGGAATGAGCTGGGGCCGATTTTTCAACGCTATCTTGTTCACACAATGCCTACAAGTCTAAATCTGCATTTTCAGCCTTCCAGCTCTTTTCGTTAAGGAGATATTGCAAGGCATTTGGAAAAAATGTCAACGCGGTTTTCTCTAAGGCGGAATAAGCTGGGGCCGATTTTTCAACGTTATCTTGTTCACACAATGCCTACAAGTCTAAATCTGCATTTTCAGCCTTCCAGCTCTTTTCGTTAAGGAGATATTGCAAAGCATTTGGAAAAAATGTCAACGCGGTTTTCTCTAAGGCGGAATGAGCTGGGGCCGATTTTTCAACGTTATCTTGTTCACACAATGCCTACAAGTCTAAATCTGCATTTTCAGCCTTCTAGCTTTTTTCGTTAAGGAGATATTGCAAGGCATTTGGAAAAAATGTCAACGCGGTTTTCTCTAAGGCGGAATAAGCTGGGGCCGATTTTTCAACGCTATCTTGTTCACACAATGCCTACAAGTCTAAATCTGCATTTTCAGCCTTCTAGCTCTTTTCGTTAAGGAGATATTGCAAAGCATTTGGAAAAAATGTCAACGCGGTTTTCTCTAAGGCGGAATAAGCTGGGGCCGATTTTTCAACGTTATCTTGTTCACACAATGCCTACAAGTCTAAATCTGCATTTTCAGCCTTCTAGCTCTTTTCGTTAAGGAGATATTGCAAAGCATTTGGAAAAAATGTCAACGCGGTTTTCTCTAAGGCGGAATGAGCTGGGGCCGATTTTTCAACGTTATCTTGTTCACACAATGCCTACAAGTCTAAATCTGCATTTTCAGCCTTCTAGCTCTTTTCGTTAAGGAGATATTGCAAAGCATTTGGAAAAAATGTCAACGCGGTTTTCTCTAAGGCGGAATAAGCTGGGGCCGATTTTTCAACGTTATCTTGTTCACACAATGCCTACAAGTCTAAATCTGCATTTTTAGCCTTCCAGCTCTTTTCGTTAAGGAGATATTGCAAAGCATTTGGAAAAAATGTCAACGCGGTTTTCTCTAAGGCGGAATAAGCTGGGGCCGATTTTTCAACGTTATCTTGTTCACACAATGCCTACAAGTCTAAATCTGCATTTTCAGCCTTCTAGCTCTTTTCGTTAAGGAGATATTGCAAAGCATTTGGAAAAAATGTCAACGCGGTTTTCTCTAAGGCGGAATAAGCTGGGGCCGATTTTTCAACGTTATCTTGTTCACAAAATGCCTACAAGTCTAAATCTGCATTTTCAGCCTTCTAGCTCTTTTCGTTAAGGAGATATTGCAAGGCATTTGGAAAAAATGTCAACGCGGTTTTCTCTAAGGCGGAATAAGCTGGGGCCGATTTTTCAACGCTATCTTGTTCACACAATGCCTACAAGTCTAAATCTGCATTTTCAGCCTTCTAGCTCTTTTCGTTAAGGAGATATTGCAAAGCATTTGGAAAAAATGTCAACGCGGTTTTCTCTAAGGCGGAATAAGCTGGGGCCGATTTTTCAACGTTATCTTGTTCACACAATGCCTACAAGTCTAAATCTGCATTTTCAGCCTTCCAGCTCTTTTCGTTAAGGAGATATTGCAAAGCATTTGGAAAAAATGTCAACGCGGTTTTCTCTAAGGCGGAATAAGCTGGGGCCGATTTTTCAACGTTATCTTGTTCACACAATGCCTACAAGTCTAAATCTGCATTTTCAGCCTTCTAGCTCTTTTCGTTAAGGAGATATTGCAAAGCATTTGGAAAAAATGTCAACGCGGTTTTCTCTAAGGCGGAATAAGCTGGGGCCGATTTTTCAACGTTATCTTGTTCACAAAATGCCTACAAGTCTATATCTGCATTTTCAGCCTTCTAGCTCTTTTCGTTAAGGAGATATTGCAAGGCATTTGGAAAAAATGTCAACGCGGTTTTCTCTAAGGCGGAATAAGCTGGGGCCGATTTTTCAACGCTATCTTGTTCACACAATGCCTACAAGTCTAAATCTGCATTTTCAGCCTTCTAGCTCTTTTCGTTAAGGAGATATTGCAAAGCATTTGGAAAAAATGTCAACGCGGTTTTCTCTAAGGCGGAATAAGCTGGGGCCGATTTTTCAACGTTATCTTGTTCACACAATGCCTACAAGTCTAAATCTGCATTTTTAGCCTTCCAGCTCTTTTCGTTAAGGAGATATTGCAAAGCATTTGGAAAAAATGTCAACGCGGTTTTCTCTAAGGCGGAATAAGCTGGGGCCGATTTTTCAACGTTATCTTGTTCACAAAATGCCTACAAGTCTAAATCTGCATTTTCAGCCTTCTAGCTCTTTTCGTTAAGGAGATATTGCAAGGCATTTGGAAAAAATGTCAACGCGGTTTTCTCTAAGGCGGAATAAGCTGGGGCCGATTTTTCAACGCTATCTTGTTCACACAATGCCTACAAGTCTAAATCTGCATTTTCAGCCTTCTAGCTCTTTTCGTTAAGGAGATATTGCAAAGCATTTGGAAAAAATGTCAACGCGGTTTTCTCTAAGGCGGAATAAGCTGGGGCCGATTTTTCAACGTTATCTTGTTCACACAATGCCTACAAGTCTAAATCTGCATTTTTAGCCTTCCAGCTCTTTTCGTTAAGGAGATATTGCAATGCATTTGGAAAAAATGTCAACGCGGTTTTCTCTAAGGCGGAATAAGCTGGGGCCGATTTTTCAACGTTATCTTGTTCACACAATGCCTACAAGTCTAAATCTGCATTTTCAGCCTTCTAGCTCTTTTCGTTAAGGAGATATTGCAAAGCATTTGGAAAAAATGTCAACGCGGTTTTCTCTAAGGCGGAATAAGCTGGGGCCGATTTTTCAACGTTATCTTGTTCACAAAATGGATACAAGTCTAAATCTGCATTTTCAGCCTTCTAGCTCTTTTCGTTAAGGAGATATTGCAAGGCATTTGGAAAAAATGTCAACGCGGTTTTCTCTAAGGCGGAATAAGCTGGGGCCGATTTTTCAACGCTATCTTGTTCACACAATGCCTACAAGTCTAAATCTGCATTTTCAGCCTTCTAGCTCTTTTCGTTAAGGAGATATTGCAAAGCATTTGGAAAAAATGTCAACGCGGTTTTCTCTAAGGCGGAATAAGCTGGGGCCGATTTTTCAACGTTATCTTGTTCACACAATGCCTACAAGTCTAAATCTGCATTTTTAGCCTTCCAGCTCTTTTCGTTAAGGAGATATTGCAAAGCATTTGGAAAAAATGTCAACGCGGTTTTCTCTAAGGCGGAATAAGCTGGGGCCGATTTTTCAACGTTATCTTGTTCACACAATGCCTACAAGTCTAAATCTGCATTTTCAGCCTTCCAGCTCTTTTCGTTAAGGAGATATTGCAAAGCATTTGGAAAAAATGTCAACGCGGTTTTCTCTAAGGCGGAATAAGCTGGGGCCGATTTTTCAACGTTATCTTGTTCACACAATGCCTACAAGTCTAAATCTGCATTTTCAGCCTTCTAGCTCTTTTCGTTAAGGAGATATTGCAAAGCATTTGGAAAAAATGTCAACGCGGTTTTCTCTAAGGCGGAATGAGCTGGGGCCGATTTTTCAACGCTATCTTGTTCACACAATGCCTACAAGTCTAAATCTGCATTTTCAGCCTTCCAGCTCTTTTCGTTAAGGAGATATTGCAAGGCATTTGGAAAAAATGTCAACGCGGTTTTCTCTAAGGCGGAATAAGCTGGGGCCGATTTTTCAACGTTATCTTGTTCACACAATGCCTACAAGTCTAAATCTGCATTTTCAGCCTTCCAGCTCTTTTCGTTAAGGAGATATTGCAAAGCATTTGGAAAAAATGTCAACGCGGTTTTCTCTAAGGCGGAATGAGCTGGGGCCGATTTTTCAACGTTATCTTGTTCACACAATGCCTACAAGTCTAAATCTGCATTTTCAGCCTTCTAGCTCTTTTCGTTAAGGAGATATTGCAAGGCATTTGGAAAAAATGTCAACGCGGTTTTCTCTAAGGCGGAATAAGCTGGGGCCGATTTTTCAACGCTATCTTGTTCACACAATGCCTACAAGTCTAAATCTGCATTTTCAGCCTTCTAGCTCTTTTCGTTAAGGAGATATTGCAAAGCATTTGGAAAAAATGTCAACGCGGTTTTCTCTAAGGCGGAATAAGCTGGGGCCGATTTTTCAACGTTATCTTGTTCACACAATGCCTACAAGTCTAAATCTGCATTTTTAGCCTTCCAGCTCTTTTCGTTAAGGAGATATTGCAAAGCATTTGGAAAAAATGTCAACGCGGTTTTCTCTAAGGCGGAATAAGCTGGGGCCGATTTTTCAACGTTATCTTGTTCACAAAATGCCTACAAGTCTAAATCTGCATTTTCAGCCTTCTAGCTCTTTTCGTTAAGGAGATATTGCAAGGCATTTGGAAAAAATGTCAACGCGGTTTTCTCTAAGGCGGAATAAGCTGGGGCCGATTTTTCAACGCTATCTTGTTCACACAATGCCTACAAGTCTAAATCTGCATTTTCAGCCTTCTAGCTCTTTTCGTTAAGGAGATATTGCAAAGCATTTGGAAAAAAATGTCAACGCGGTTTTCTCTAAGGCGGAATAAGCTGGGGCCGATTTTTCAACGTTATCTTGTTCACACAATGCCTACAAGTCTAAATCTGCATTTTTAGCCTTCCAGCTCTTTTCGTTAAGGAGATATTGCAATGCATTTGGAAAAAATGTCAACGCGGTTTTCTCTAAGGCGGAATAAGCTGGGGCCGATTTTTCAACGTTATCTTGTTCACACAATGCCTACAAGTCTAAATCTGCATTTTCAGCCTTCTAGCTCTTTTCGTTAAGGAGATATTGCAAAGCATTTGGAAAAAATGTCAACGCGGTTTTCTCTAAGGCGGAATAAGCTGGGGCCGATTTTTCAACGTTATCTTGTTCACAAAATGCCTACAAGTCTAAATCTGCATTTTCAGCCTTCTAGCTCTTTTCGTTAAGGAGATATTGCAAGGCATTTGGAAAAAATGTCAACGCGGTTTTCTCTAAGGCGGAATAAGCTGGGGCCGATTTTTCAACGCTATCTTGTTCACACAATGCCTACAAGTCTAAATCTGCATTTTCAGCCTTCTAGCTCTTTTCGTTAAGGAGATATTGCAAAGCATTTGGAAAAAATGTCAACGCGGTTTTCTCTAAGGCGGAATAAGCTGGGGCCGATTTTTCAACGTTATCTTGTTCACACAATGCCTACAAGTCTAAATCTGCATTTTTAGCCTTCCAGCTCTTTTCGTTAAGGAGATATTGCAAAGCATTTGGAAAAAATGTCAACGCGGTTTTCTCTAAGGCGGAATAAGCTGGGGCCGATTTTTCAACGTTATCTTATTCACACAATGCCTACAAGTCTAAATCTGCATTTTCAGCCTTCCAGCTCTTTTCGTTAAGGAGATATTGCAAAGCATTTGGAAAAAATGTCAACGCGGTTTTCTCTAAGGCGGAATAAGCTGGGGCCGATTTTTCAACGTTATCTTGTTCACACAATGCCTACAAGTCTAAATCTGCATTTTCAGCCTTCTAGCTCTTTTCGTTAAGGAGATATTGCAAAGCATTTGGAAAAAATGTCAACGCGGTTTTCTCTAAGGCGGAATGAGCTGGGGCCGATTTTTCAACGCTATCTTGTTCACACAATGCCTACAAGTCTAAATCTGCATTTTCAGCCTTCCAGCTCTTTTCGTTAAGGATATATTGCAAGGCATTTGGAAAAAATGTCAACGCGGTTTTCTCTAAGGCGGAATAAGCTGGGGCCGATTTTTCAACGTTATCTTGTTCACACAATGCCTACAAGTCTAAATCTGCATTTTCAGCCTTCCAGCTCTTTTCGTTAAGGAGATATTGCAAAGCATTTGGAAAAAATGTCAACGCGGTTTTCTCTAAGGCGGAATGAGCTGGGGCCGATTTTTCAACGTTATCTTGTTCACACAATGCCTACAAGTCTAAATCTGCATTTTCAGCCTTCTAGCTCTTTTCGTTAAGGAGATATTGCAAGGCATTTGGAAAAAATGTCAACGCGGTTTTCTCTAAGGCGGAATAAGCTGGGGCCGATTTTTCAACGCTATCTTGTTCACACAATGCCTACAAGTCTAAATCTGCATTTTCAGCCTTCTAGCTCTTTTCGTTAAGGAGATATTGCAAAGCATTTGGAAAAAATGTCAACGCGGTTTTCTCTAAGGCGGAATAAGCTGGGGCCGATTTTTCAACGTTATCTTGTTCACACAATGCCTACAAGTCTAAATCTGCATTTTCAGCCTTCTAGCTCTTTTCGTTAAGGAGATATTGCAAAGCATTTGGAAAAAATGTCAACGCGGTTTTCTCTAAGGCGGAATGAGCTGGGGCCGATTTTTCAACGCTATCTTGTTCACACAATGCCTACAAGTCTAAATCTGCATTTTCAGCCTTCCAGCTCTTTTCGTTAAGGAGATATTGCAAGGCATTTGGAAAAAATGTCAACGCGGTTTTCTCTAAGGCGGAATAAGCTGGGGCCGATTTTTCAACGTTATCTTGTTCACACAATGCCTACAAGTCTAAATCTGCATTTTCAGCCTTCCAGCTCTTTTCGTTAAGGAGATATTGCAAAGCATTTGGAAAAAATGTCAACGCGGTTTTCTCTAAGGCGGAATGAGCTGGGGCCGATTTTTCAACGTTATCTTGTTCACACAATGCCTACAAGTCTAAATCTGCATTTTCAGCCTTCTAGCTTTTTTCGTTAAGGAGATATTGCAAGGCATTTGGAAAAAATGTCAACGCGGTTTTCTCTAAGGCGGAATAAGCTGGGGCCGATTTTTCAACGCTATCTTGTTCACACAATGCCTACAAGTCTAAATCTGCATTTTCAGCCTTCTAGCTCTTTTCGTTAAGGAGATATTGCAAAGCATTTGGAAAAAATGTCAACGCGGTTTTCTCTAAGGCGGAATAAGCTGGGGCCGATTTTTCAACGTTATCTTGTTCACACAATGCCTACAAGTCTAAATCTGCATTTTCAGCCTTCTAGCTCTTTTCGTTAAGGAGATATTGCAAAGCATTTGGAAAAAATGTCAACGCGGTTTTCTCTAAGGCGGAATGAGCTGGGGCCGATTTTTCAACGTTATCTTGTTCACACAATGCCTACAAGTCTAAATCTGCATTTTCAGCCTTCTAGCTCTTTTCGTTAAGGAGATATTGCAAAGCATTTGGAAAAAATGTCAACGCGGTTTTCTCTAAGGCGGAATAAGCTGGGGCCAATTTTTCAACGTTATCTTGTTCACACAATGCCTACAAGTCTAAATCTGCATTTTTAGCCTTCCAGCTCTTTTCGTTAAGGAGATATTGCAAAGCATTTGGAAAAAATGTCAACGCGGTTTTCTCTAAGGCGGAATAAGCTGGGGCCGATTTTTCAACGTTATCTTGTTCACACAATGCCTACAAGTCTAAATCTGCATTTTCAGCCTTCTAGCTCTTTTCGTTAAGGAGATATTGCAAAGCATTTGGAAAAAATGTCAACGCGGTTTTCTCTAAGGCGGAATAAGCTGGGGCCGATTTTTCAACGTTATCTTGTTCACAAAATGCCTACAAGTCTATATCTGCATTTTCAGCCTTCTAGCTCTTTTCGTTAAGGAGATATTGCAAGGCATTTGGAAAAAATGTCAACGCGGTTTTCTCTAAGGCGGAATAAGCTGGGGCCGATTTTTCAACGCTATCTTGTTCACACAATGCCTACAAGTCTAAATCTGCATTTTCAGCCTTCTAGCTCTTTTCGTTAAGGAGATATTGCAAAGCATTTGGAAAAAATGTCAACGCGGTTTTCTCTAAGGCGGAATAAGCTGGGGCCGATTTTTCAACGTTATCTTGTTCACACAATGCCTACAAGTCTAAATCTGCATTTTTAGCCTTCCAGCTCTTTTCGTTAAGGAGATATTGCAAAGCATTTGGAAAAAATGTCAACGCGGTTTTCTCTAAGGCGGAATAAGCTGGGGCCGATTTTTCAACGTTATCTTGTTCACAAAATGCCTACAAGTCTAAATCTGCATTTTCAGCCTTCTAGCTCTTTTCGTTAAGGAGATATTGCAAGGCATTTGGAAAAAATGTCAACGCGGTTTTCTCTAAGGCGGAATAAGCTGGGGCCGATTTTTTAACGCTATCTTGTTCACACAATGCCTACAAGTCTAAATCTGCATTTTCAGCCTTCTAGCTCTTTTCGTTAAGGAGATATTGCAAAGCATTTGGAAAAAATGTCAACGCGGTTTTCTCTAAGGCGGAATAAGCTGGGGCCGATTTTTCAACGTTAACTTGTTCACACAATGCCTACAAGTCTAAATCTGCATTTTTAGCCTTCCAGCTCTTTTCGTTAAGGAGATATTGCAATGCATTTGGAAAAAATGTCAACGCGGTTTTCTCTAAGGCGGAATAAGCTGGGGCCGATTTTTCAACGTTATCTTGTTCACACAATGCCTACAAGTCTAAATCTGCATTTTCAGCCTTCTAGCTCTTTTCGTTAAGGAGATATTGCAAAGCATTTGGAAAAAATGTCAACGCGGTTTTCTCTAAGGCGGAATAAGCTGGGGCCGATTTTTCAACGTTATCTTGTTCACAAAATGGATACAAGTCTAAATCTGCATTTTCAGCCTTCTAGCTCTTTTCGTTAAGGAGATATTGCAAGGCATTTGGAAAAAATGTCAACGCGGTTTTCTCTAAGGCGGAATAAGCTGGGGCCGATTTTTCAACGCTATCTTGTTCACACAATGCCTACAAGTCTAAATCTGCATTTTCAGCCTTCTAGCTCTTTTCGTTAAGGAGATATTGCAAAGCATTTGGAAAAAATGTCAACGCGGTTTTCTCTAAGGCGGAATAAGCTGGGGCCGATTTTTCAACGTTATCTTGTTCACACAATGCCTACAAGTCTAAATCTGCATTTTTAGCCTTCCAGCTCTTTTCGTTAAGGAGATATTGCAAAGCATTTGGAAAAAATGTCAACGCGGTTTTCTCTAAGGCGGAATAAGCTGGGGCCGATTTTTCAACGTTATCTTGTTCACACAATGCCTACAAGTCTAAATCTGCATTTTCAGCCTTCCAGCTCTTTTCGTTAAGGAGATATTGCAAAGCATTTGGAAAAAATGTCAACGCGGTTTTCTCTAAGGCGGAATAAGCTGGGGCCGATTTTTCAACGTTATCTTGTTCACACAATGCCTACAAGTCTAAATCTGCATTTTCAGCCTTCTAGCTCTTTTCGTTAAGGAGATATTGCAAAGCATTTGGAAAAAATGTCAACGCGGTTTTCTCTAAGGCGGAATGAGCTGGGGCCGATTTTTCAACGCTATCTTGTTCACACAATGCCTACAAGTCTAAATCTGCATTTTCAGCCTTCCAGCTCTTTTCGTTAAGGAGATATTGCAAGGCATTTGGAAAAAATGTCAACGCGGTTTTCTCTAAGGCGGAATAAGCTGGGGCCGATTTTTCAACGTTATCTTGTTCACACAATGCCTACAAGTCTAAATCTGCATTTTCAGCCTTCCAGCTCTTTTCGTTAAGGAGATATTGCAAAGCATTTGGAAAAAATGTCAACGCGGTTTTCTCTAAGGCGGAATGAGCTGGGGCCGATTTTTCAACGTTATCTTGTTCACACAATGCCTACAAGTCTAAATCTGCATTTTCAGCCTTCTAGCTCTTTTCGTTAAGGAGATATTGCAAGGCATTTGGAAAAAATGTCAACGCGGTTTTCTCTAAGGCGGAATAAGCTGGGGCCGATTTTTCAACGCTATCTTGTTCACACAATGCCTACAAGTCTAAATCTGCATTTTCAGCCTTCTAGCTCTTTTCGTTAAGGAGATATTGCAAAGCATTTGGAAAAAATGTCAACGCGGTTTTCTCTAAGGCGGAATAAGCTGGGGCCGATTTTTCAACGTTATCTTGTTCACACAATGCCTACAAGTCTAAATCTGCATTTTTAGCCTTCCAGCTCTTTTCGTTAAGGAGATATTGCAAAGCATTTGGAAAAAATGTCAACGCGGTTTTCTCTAAGGCGGAATAAGCTGGGGCCGATTTTTCAACGTTATCTTGTTCACAAAATGCCTACAAGTCTAAATCTGCATTTTCAGCCTTCTAGCTCTTTTCGTTAAGGAGATATTGCAAGGCATTTGGAAAAAATGTCAACGCGGTTTTCTCTAAGGCGGAATAAGCTGGGGCCGATTTTTCAACGCTATCTTGTTCACACAATGCCTACAAGTCTAAATCTGCATTTTCAGCCTTCTAGCTCTTTTCGTTAAGGAGATATTGCAAAGCATTTGGAAAAAAATGTCAACGCGGTTTTCTCTAAGGCGGAATAAGCTGGGGCCGATTTTTCAACGTTATCTTGTTCACACAATGCCTACAAGTCTAAATCTGCATTTTTAGCCTTCCAGCTCTTTTCGTTAAGGAGATATTGCAATGCATTTGGAAAAAATGTCAACGCGGTTTTCTCTAAGGCGGAATAAGCTGGGGCCGATTTTTCAACGTTATCTTGTTCACACAATGCCTACAAGTCTAAATCTGCATTTTCAGCCTTCTAGCTCTTTTCGTTAAGGAGATATTGCAAAGCATTTGGAAAAAATGTCAACGCGGTTTTCTCTAAGGCGGAATAAGCTGGGGCCGATTTTTCAACGTTATCTTGTTCACAAAATGCCTACAAGTCTAAATCTGCATTTTCAGCCTTCTAGCTCTTTTCGTTAAGGAGATATTGCAAGGCATTTGGAAAAAATGTCAACGCGGTTTTCTCTAAGGCGGAATAAGCTGGGGCCGATTTTTCAACGCTATCTTGTTCACACAATGCCTACAAGTCTAAATCTGCATTTTCAGCCTTCTAGCTCTTTTCGTTAAGGAGATATTGCAAAGCATTTGGAAAAAATGTCAACGCGGTTTTCTCTAAGGCGGAATAAGCTGGGGCCGATTTTTCAACGTTATCTTGTTCACACAATGCCTACAAGTCTAAATCTGCATTTTTAGCCTTCCAGCTCTTTTCGTTAAGGAGATATTGCAAAGCATTTGGAAAAAATGTCAACGCGGTTTTCTCTAAGGCGGAATAAGCTGGGGCCGATTTTTCAACGTTATCTTGTTCACAAAATGCCTACAAGTCTAAATCTGCATTTTCAGCCTTCTAGCTCTTTTCGTTAAGGAGATATTGCAAGGCATTTGGAAAAAATGTCAACGCGGTTTTCTCTAAGGCGGAATAAGCTGGGGCCGATTTTTCAACGCTATCTTGTTCACACAATGCCTACAAGTCTAAATCTGCATTTTCAGCCTTCTAGCTCTTTTCGTTAAGGAGATATTGCAAAGCATTTGGAAAAAAATGTCAACGCGGTTTTCTCTAAGGCGGAATAAGCTGGGGCCGATTTTTCAACGTTATCTTGTTCACACAATGCCTACAAGTCTAAATCTGCATTTTTAGCCTTCCAGCTCTTTTCGTTAAGGAGATATTGCAATGCATTTGGAAAAAATGTCAACGCGGTTTTCTCTAAGGCGGAATAAGCTGGGGCCGATTTTTCAACGTTATCTTGTTCACACAATGCCTACAAGTCTAAATCTGCATTTTCAGCCTTCTAGCTCTTTTCGTTAAGGAGATATTGCAAAGCATTTGGAAAAAATGTCAACGCGGTTTTCTCTAAGGCGGAATAAGCTGGGGCCGATTTTTCAACGTTATCTTGTTCACAAAATGCCTACAAGTCTAAATCTGCATTTTCAGCCTTCTAGCTCTTTTCGTTAAGGAGATATTGCAAGGCATTTGGAAAAAATGTCAACGCGGTTTTCTCTAAGGCGGAATAAGCTGGGGCCGATTTTTCAACGCTATCTTGTTCACACAATGCCTACAAGTCTAAATCTGCATTTTCAGCCTTCTAGCTCTTTTCGTTAAGGAGATATTGCAAAGCATTTGGAAAAAATGTCAACGCGGTTTTCTCTAAGGCGGAATAAGCTGGGGCCGATTTTTCAACGTTATCTTGTTCACACAATGCCTACAAGTCTAAATCTGCATTTTTAGCCTTCCAGCTCTTTTCGTTAAGGAGATATTGCAAAGCATTTGGAAAAAATGTCAACGCGGTTTTCTCTAAGGCGGAATAAGCTGGGGCCGATTTTTCAACGTTATCTTATTCACACAATGCCTACAAGTCTAAATCTGCATTTTCAGCCTTCCAGCTCTTTTCGTTAAGGAGATATTGCAAAGCATTTGGAAAAAATGTCAACGCGGTTTTCTCTAAGGCGGAATAAGCTGGGGCCGATTTTTCAACGTTATCTTGTTCACACAATGCCTACAAGTCTAAATCTGCATTTTCAGCCTTCTAGCTCTTTTCGTTAAGGAGATATTGCAAAGCATTTGGAAAAAATGTCAACGCGGTTTTCTCTAAGGCGGAATGAGCTGGGGCCGATTTTTCAACGCTATCTTGTTCACACAATGCCTACAAGTCTAAATCTGCATTTTCAGCCTTCCAGCTCTTTTCGTTAAGGATATATTGCAAGGCATTTGGAAAAAATGTCAACGCGGTTTTCTCTAAGGCGGAATAAGCTGGGGCCGATTTTTCAACGTTATCTTGTTCACACAATGCCTACAAGTCTAAATCTGCATTTTCAGCCTTCCAGCTCTTTTCGTTAAGGAGATATTGCAAAGCATTTGGAAAAAATGTCAACGCGGTTTTCTCTAAGGCGGAATAAGCTGGGGCCGATTTTTCAACGTTATCTTGTTCACACAATGCCTACAAGTCTAAATCTGCATTTTAAGCCTTCCAGCTCTTTTCGTTAAGGAGATATTGCAAGGCATTTGGAAAAAATGTCAACGCGGTTTTCTCTAAGGCGGAATAAGCTGGGGCCGATTTTTCAACGTTATCTTGTTCACACAATGCCTACAAGTCTAAATCTGCATTTTCAGCCTTCTAGCTCTTTTCGTTAAGGAGATATTGCAAAGCATTTGGAAAAAATGTCAACGCGGTTTTCTCTAAGGCGGAATAAGCTGGGGCCGATTTTTCAACGTTATCTTGTTCACACAATGCCTACAAGTCTAAATCTGCATTTTCAGCCTTCCAGCTCTTTTCGTTAAGGAGATATTGCAAAGCATTTGGAAAAAATGTCAACGCGGTTTTCTCTAAGGCGGAATAAGCTGGGGCCGATTTTTCAACGTTATCTTGTTCACACAATGCCTACAAGTCTAAATCTGCATTTTCAGCCTTCTAGCTCTTTTCGTTAAGGAGATATTGCAAAGCATTTGGAAAAAATGTCAACGCGGTTTTCTCTAAGGCGGAATAAGCTGGGGCCGATTTTTCAACGTTATCTTGTTCACACAATGCCTACAAGTCTAAATCTGCATTTTTAGCCTTCCAGCTCTTTTCGTTAAGGAGATATTGCAAAGCATTTGGAAAAAATGTCAACGCGGTTTTCTCTAAGGCGGAATAAGCTGGGGCCGATTTTTCAACGTTATCTTGTTCACACAATGCCTACAAGTCTAAATCTGCATTTTCAGCCTTCCAGCTCTTTTCGTTAAGGAGATATTGCAAAGCATTTGGAAAAAATGTCAACGCGGTTTTCTCTAAGGCGGAATAAGCTGGGGCCGATTTTTCAACGTTATCTTGTTCACACAATGCCTACAAGTCTAAATCTGCATTTTCAGCCTTCTAGCTCTTTTCGTTAAGGAGATATTGCAAAGCATTTGGAAAAAATGTCAACGCGGTTTTCTCTAAGGCGGAATGAGCTGGGGCCGATTTTTCAACGCTATCTTGTTCACACAATGCCTACAAGTCTAAATCTGCATTTTCAGCCTTCCAGCTCTTTTCGTTAAGGAGATATTGCAAGGCATTTGGAAAAAATGTCAACGCGGTTTTCTCTAAGGCGGAATAAGCTGGGGCCGATTTTTCAACGTTATCTTGTTCACACAATGCCTACAAGTCTAAATCTGCATTTTCAGCCTTCCAGCTCTTTTCGTTAAGGAGATATTGCAAAGCATTTGGAAAAAATGTCAACGCGGTTTTCTCTAAGGCGGAATGAGCTGGGGCCGATTTTTCAACGTTATCTTGTTCACACAATGCCTACAAGTCTAAATCTGCATTTTCAGCCTTCTAGCTTTTTTCGTTAAGGAGATATTGCAAGGCATTTGGAAAAAATGTCAACGCGGTTTTCTCTAAGGCGGAATAAGCTGGGGCCGATTTTTCAACGCTATCTTGTTCACACAATGCCTACAAGTCTAAATCTGCATTTTCAGCCTTCTAGCTCTTTTCGTTAAGGAGATATTGCAAAGCATTTGGAAAAAATGTCAACGCGGTTTTCTCTAAGGCGGATAAGCTGGGGCCGATTTTTCAACGTTATCTTGTTCACACAATGCCTACAAGTCTAAATCTGCATTTTCAGCCTTCTAGCTCTTTTCGTTAAGGAGATATTGCAAAGCATTTGGAAAAAATGTCAACGCGGTTTTCTCTAAGGCGGAATGAGCTGGGGCCGATTTTTCAACGTTATCTTGTTCACACAATGCCTACAAGTCTAAATCTGCATTTTCAGCCTTCTAGCTCTTTTCGTTAAGGAGATATTGCAAAGCATTTGGAAAAAATGTCAACGCGGTTTTCTCTAAGGCGGAATAAGCTGGGGCCGATTTTTCAACGTTATCTTGTTCACACAATGCCTACAAGTCTAAATCTGCATTTTTAGCCTTCCAGCTCTTTTCGTTAAGGAGATATTGCAAAGCATTTGGAAAAAATGTCAACGCGGTTTTCTCTAAGGCGGAATAAGCTGGGGCCGATTTTTCAACGTTATCTTGTTCACACAATGCCTACAAGTCTAAATCTGCATTTTCAGCCTTCTAGCTCTTTTCGTTAAGGAGATATTGCAAAGCATTTGGAAAAAATGTCAACGCGGTTTTCTCTAAGGCGGAATAAGCTGGGGCCGATTTTTCAACGTTATCTTGTTCACAAAATGCCTACAAGTCTAAATCTGCATTTTCAGCCTCTAGCTCTTTTCGTTAAGGAGATATTGCAAGGCATTTGGAAAAAATGTCAACGCGGTTTTCTCTAAGGCGGAATAAGCTGGGGCCGATTTTTCAACGCTATCTTGTTCACACAATGCCTACAAGTCTAAATCTGCATTTTCAGCCTTCTAGCTCTTTTCGTTAAGGAGATATTGCAAAGCATTTGGAAAAAATGTCAACGCGGTTTTCTCTAAGGCGGAATAAGCTGGGGCCGATTTTTCAACGTTATCTTGTTCACACAATGCCTACAAGTCTAAATCTGCATTTTTAGCCTTCCAGCTCTTTTCGTTAAGGAGATATTGCAAAGCATTTGGAAAAAATGTCAACGCGGTTTTCTCTAAGGCGGAATAAGCTGGGGCCGATTTTTCAACGTTATCTTGTTCACACAATGCCTACAAGTCTAAATCTGCATTTTCAGCCTTCCAGCTCTTTTCGTTAAGGAGAAATTGCAAAGCATTTGGAAAAAATGTCAACGCGGTTTTCTCTAAGGCGGAATAAGCTGGGGCCGATTTTTCAACGTTATCTTGTTCACACAATGCCTACAAGTCTAAATCTGCATTTTCAGCCTTCTAGCTCTTTTCGTTAAGGAGATATTGCAAAGCATTTGGAAAAAATGTCAACGCGGTTTCTCTAAGGCGGAATGAGCTGGGGCCGATTTTTCAACGCTATCTTGTTCACACAATGCCTACAAGTCTAAATCTGCATTTTCAGCCTTCCAGCTCTTTTCGTTAAGGAGATATTGCAAGGCATTTGGAAAAAATGTCAACGCGGTTTTCTCTAAGGCGGAATAAGCTGGGGCCGATTTTTCAACGTTATCTTGTTCACACAATGCCTTCAAGTCTAAATCTGCATTTTCAGCCTTCCAGCTCTTTTCGTTAAGGAGATATTGCAAAGCATTTGGAAAAAATGTCAACGCGGTTTTCTCTAAGGCGGAATGAGCTGGGGCCGATTTTTCAACGTTATCTTGTTCACACAATGCCTACAAGTCTAAATCTGCATTTTCAGCCTTCTAGCTCTTTTCGTTAAGGAGATATTGCAAGGCATTTGGAAAAAATGTCAACGCGGTTTTCTCTAAGGCGGAATAAGCTGGGGCCGATTTTTCAACGCTATCTTGTTCACACAATGCCTACAAGTCTAAATCTGCATTTTCAGCCTTCTAGCTCTTTTCGTTAAGGAGATATTGCAAAGCATTTGGAAAAAATGTCAACGCGGTTTTCTCTAAGGCGGAATGAGCTGGGGCCGATTTTTCAACGTTATCTTGTTCACACAATGCCTACAAGTCTAAATCTGCATTTTCAGCCTTCTAGCTCTTTTCGTTAAGGAGATATTGCAAAGCATTTGGAAAAAATGTCAACGCGGTTTTCTCTAAGGCGGAATAAGCTGGGGCCGATTTTTCAACGTTATCTTGTTCACACAATGCCTACAAGTCTAAATCTGCATTTTTAGCCTTCCAGCTCTTTTCGTTAAGGAGATATTGCAAAGCATTTGGAAAAAATGTCAACGCGGTTTTCTCTAAGGCGGAATAAGCTGGGGCCGATTTTCAACGTTATCTTGTTCACACAATGCATACAAGTCTAAATCTGCATTTTCAGCCTTCCAGCTCTTTTCGTTAAGGAGATATTGCAAAGCATTTGGAAAAAATGTCAACGCGGTTTTCTCTAAGGCGGAATAAGCTGGGGCCGATTTTTCAACGTTATCTTGTTCACACAATGCCTACAAGTCTAAATCTGCATTTTCAGCCTTCTAGCTCTTTTCGTTAAGGAGATATTGCAAAGCATTTGGAAAAAATGTCAACGCGGTTTTCTCTAAGGCGGAATGAGCTGGGGCCGATTTTTCAACGCTATCTTGTTCACACAATGCCTACAAGTCTAAATCTGCATTTTCAGCCTTCTAGCTCTTTTCGTTAAGGAGATATTGCAAAGCATTTGGAAAAAATGTCAACGCGGTTTTCTCTAAGGCGGAATAAGCTGGGGCCGATTTTTCAACGTTATCTTGTTCACAAAATGGATACAAGTCTAAATCTGCATTTTCAGCCTTCTAGCTCTTTTCGTTAAGGAGATATTGCAAGGCATTTGGAAAAAATGTCAACGCGGTTTTCTCTAAGGCGGAATAAGCTGGGGCCGATTTTTCAACGCTATCTTGTTCACACAATGCCTACAAGTCTAAATCTGCATTTTCAGCCTTCTAGCTCTTTTCGTTAAGGAGATATTGCAAAGCATTTGGAAAAAATGTCAACGCGGTTTTCTCTAAGGCGGAATAAGCTGGGGCCGATTTTTCAACGTTATCTTGTTCACACAATGCCTACAAGTCTAAATCTGCATTTTTAGCCTTCCAGCTCTTTTCGTTAAGGAGATATTGCAAAGCATTTGGAAAAAATGTCAACGCGGTTTTCTCTAAGGCGGAATAAGCTGGGGCCGATTTTCAACGTTATCTTGTTCACACAATGCCTACAAGTCTAAATCTGCATTTTCAGCCTTCCAGCTCTTTTCGTTAAGGAGATATTGCAAAGCATTTGGAAAAATGTCAACGCGGTTTTCTCTAAGGCGGAATAAGCTGGGGCCGATTTTTCAACGTTATCTTGTTCACACAATGCCTACAAGTCTAAATCTGCATTTTCAGCCTTCTAGCTCTTTTCGTTAAGGAGATATTGCAAAGCATTTGGAAAAAATGTCAACGCGGTTTTCTCTAAGGCGGAATGAGCTGGGGCCGATTTTTCAACGCTATCTTGTTCACACAATGCCTACAAGTCTAAATCTGCATTTTCAGCCTTCCAGCTCTTTTCGTTAAGGAGATATTGCAAGGCATTTGGAAAAAATGTCAACGCGGTTTTCTCTAAGGCGGAATAAGCTGGGGCCGATTTTTCAACGTTATCTTGTTCACACAATGCCTACAAGTCTAAATCTGCATTTTCAGCCTTCCAGCTCTTTTCGTTAAGGAGATATTGCAAAGCATTTGGAAAAAATGTCAACGCGGTTTTCTCTAAGGCGGAATGAGCTGGGGCCGATTTTTAACGTTATCTTGTTCACACAATGCCTACAAGTAGTCTAAATCTGCATTTTCAGCCTTCTAGCTCTTTTCGTTAAGGAGATATTGCAAGGCATTTGGAAAAAATGTCAACGCGGTTTTCTCTAAGGCGGAATAAGCTGGGGCCGATTTTTCAACGCTATCTTGTTCACACAATGCCTACAAGTCTAAATCTGCATTTTCAGCCTTCTAGCTCTTTTCGTTAAGGAGATATTGCAAAGCATTTGGAAAAAATGTCAACGCGGTTTTCTCTAAGGCGGAATAAGCTGGGGCCGATTTTTCAACGTTATCTTGTTCACACAATGCCTACAAGTCTAAATCTGCATTTTTAGCCTTCCAGCTCTTTTCGTTAAGGAGATATTGCAAAGCATTTGGAAAAAATGTCAACGCGGTTTTCTCTAAGGCGGAATAAGCTGGGGCCGATTTTTCAACGTTATCTTGTTCACAAAATGCCTACAAGTCTAAATCTGCATTTTCAGCCTTCTAGCTCTTTTCGTTAAGGAGATATTGCAAGGCATTTGGAAAAAATGTCAACGCGGTTTTCTCTAAGGCGGAATAAGCTGGGGCCGATTTTTCAACGCTATCTTGTTCACACAATGCCTACAAGTCTAAATCTGCATTTTCAGCCTTCTAGCTCTTTTCGTTAAGGAGATATTGCAAAGCATTTGGAAAAAAATGTCAACGCGGTTTTCTCTAAGGCGGAATAAGCTGGGGCCGATTTTTCAACGTTATCTTGTTCACACAATGCCTACAAGTCTAAATCTGCATTTTTAGCCTTCCAGCTCTTTTCGTTAAGGAGATATTGCAATGCATTTGGAAAAAATGTCAACGCGGTTTTCTCTAAGGCGGAATAAGCTGGGGCCGATTTTTCAACGTTATCTTGTTCACACAATGCCTACAAGTCTAAATCTGCATTTTCAGCCTTCTAGCTCTTTTCGTTAAGGAGATATTGCAAAGCATTTGGAAAAAATGTCAACGCGGTTTTCTCTAAGGCGGAATAAGCTGGGGCCGATTTTTCAACGTTATCTTGTTCACAAAATGCCTACAAGTCTAAATCTGCATTTTCAGCCTTCTAGCTCTTTTCGTTAAGGAGATATTGCAAGGCATTTGGAAAAAATGTCAACGCGGTTTTCTCTAAGGCGGAATAAGCTGGGGCCGATTTTTCAACGCTATCTTGTTCACACAATGCCTACAAGTCTAAATCTGCATTTTCAGCCTTCTAGCTCTTTTCGTTAAGGAGATATTGCAAAGCATTTGGAAAAAATGTCAACGCGGTTTTCTCTAAGGCGGAATAAGCTGGGGCCGATTA
>NW_028142522.1:0-54904 GCF_055691185.1 Crinia signifera | reverse complement strand
TTAGAGATAGAGATAGAGGTTAGAGATAGAGATAGAGGTTAGAGGTTAGAGATAGAGATAGAGGTTAGAGATAGAGAAAGAGATAGAGGTTAGAGATTGAGATAGAGATTGAGGTTAGAGATAGAGATAGAGGTTAGAGATAGAGATAGAGGTTAGAGGTAGAGATAGAGGTTAGAGATAGAGGTTAGAGATAGAGATAGAGGTTAGAGATAGAGGTTAGAGATAGAGGTTAGAGGTTAGAGATAGAGGATAGAGATAGAGGTTATAGATAGAGATAGAGGTTAGAGATAGAGATAGAGGTTAGATATAGAGATTAGAGATAGAGATTAGAGATAGAGGTTAGAGATAGAGATAGAGGTTAGAGATAGAGATAGAGGTTAGAGGTTAGAGATAGAGATAGAGGTTAGAGATAGAGAAAGAGATAGAGGTTAGAGATTGAGATAGAGATAGAGGTTAGAGATAGAGATAGAGGTTAGAGATAGAGATAGAGGTTAGAGGTAGAGATAGAGGTTAGAGATAGAGATAGAGGTTAGAGATAGAGGTTAGAAATAGAGATAGAGGTTAGAGATAGAGGTTAGAGATAGAGATAGAGGTTAGAGATAGAGATAGAGGTTAGAGATAGAGGTTAGAGATAGAGGTTAGAGATAGAGGTTAGAGATAGAGGTTAGAGATAGAATTAGAGGTTAGAGATAGAGGTTAGAGATAGAGGTTAGAGATAGAGATAGAGGTTAGAGATAGAGGTTAGAGATAGAGGTTAGAGGTTAGAGATAGAGGTTAGAGATAGAGGTTAGAGGTTAGAGATAGAGGTTAGAGATAGAGGATAGAGATAGAGGTTAGAGATAGAGATAGAGGTTAGAGATAGAGATAGAGGTTAGAGATAGAGATAGAGGTTAGAGATAGAGATAGAGGTTAGAGGTTAGAGATAGAGATAGAGGTTAGAGATAGAGAAAGAGATAGAGGTTAGAGATTGAGATAGAGATAGAGGTTAGAGATAGAGATAGAGGTTAGAGATAGAGATAGAGGTTAGAGGTAGAGATAGAGGTTAGAGATAGAGGTTAGAGATAGAGATAGAGGTTAGAGATAGAGATAGAGGTTAGATATAGAGATTAGAGATAGAGATTAGAGATAGAGGTTAGAGATAGAGATAGAGGTTAGAGATAGAGATAGAGGTTAGAGATAGAGGTTATAGATAGAGATAGAGGTTAGAGATAGAGATAGAGGTTAGAGTTAGAGATAGAGGTTAGAGATAGAGGTTAGAGATAGAGGTTAGAGATAGAGGTTAGAGATAGAGATAGAGGTTAGAGATAGAGATAGAGGTTAGAGATAGAAGTTAGAGATAGAGATAGAGGTTAGAGATAGAGGTTAGAGATAGAGGTTAGAGATAGAGATAGAGGTTAGAGATAGAGGTTAGATATATTTATAGAGGTTAGAGATATTTATAGAGGTTAGAGATAGAGGTTAGAGATAGAGATAGAGGTTAGAGATAGAGATTAGAGATAGAGGTTAGAGATAGAGATAGAGGTTAGAGATAGAGGTTAGAGATAGAGATAGAGGTTAGAGATAGAGGTTAGAGATAGAGGTTAGAGATAGAGATAGAGGATAGAGATAGAGGTTAGAGATAGAGGTTAGAGATAGAGGTTAGAGATAGAGATAGAGGTTAGAGATAGAGATTAGAGATAGAGGTTAGAGATAGAGGTTAGAGATAGAGATAGAGATTAGAGATAGAGATAGAGGTTAGAGATAGAGGATAGAGATAGAGGTTAGAGATAGAGATTAGAGATAGAGGTTAGAGATAGAGATAGAGGTTAGAGATAGAGATAGAGGTTAGAGATAGAGGTTAGAGATAGAGGTTAGAGATAGAGATAGAGGTTAGAGATAGAGGTTAGAGATAGAGGTTAGAGATAGAGGTTAGAGATAGAGATAGAGGTTAGAGATAGAGATTAGAGATAGAGGTTAGAGATAGAGGTTAGAGATAGAGATAGAGATTAGAGATAGAGATAGAGGTTAGAGATAGAGGATAGAGATAGAGGTTAGAGATAGAGGTTAGAGATAGAGATATTTTTCAGAGCAAGACCGCACTCACACTCCATACAGTTCAATGATCTGGGGTGCCAGACAAGGGGAATGTGTTTTGACACACAACCCCGGTTATAATCCAGGAGTATCCTCCACACCGTGGGTGGGGGATGTCAGGCACTCGCCTTTATAACAAAGGAATCAAACTTGTTATAAAATCCAATCCGGGCTTTTTTGCATCCAATATAATTGATCAGCATGAATCACAATTGTTATATTTCCATATGTGCCCCAACGTTTCGGTTATGGACCGGGGCACATATGGAAATATAACAATTGTGATTCATGCTGATCAATTACATAGGATGCAATAAAGCCCGGATTTGATTTTATAACAAGTTTGATTCCTTTGTTATAAAGGCGAGTGCCTGACATCCCCCACCCAAGGTGTGGATACTCCTGGATTATATATATATATATATATATATATATATATATATATATATATATATATATATATATATATATATATATATATACATACATATATATACATATATATATACATACATACACGCCTCACTTCCGCCCAGAAGCGCCGGAGGTGCGCGTGTAAATGCTTCCCCACGGAAACAAGGGGAAGCATTTTTTGTTCCGCTCGGCCATCCTGGATGGGGAGAGCCGGAAATTAAAGGGTTATGGTGCCCTATTTAAAAAAACGCCAAGGAGAAACAGAATATGTGCAGTCACTCTGGAAATTGTTTTGCTGGAGTAATAGTGCTGGAGCTGAGAGCCATTATGGATGCACCTTCTCCCCACAATCCGGTTGATGCCTCAGTGAGGTAAGCCCTTTGGTTTTGCCCATTAGTTCTTTTATTTTACAAGATACTTAGTGTAGTTTTATTATAGTGTGCCTGCTTCTGATACTGTTCCTAAGAAGAGGACAGCTAAGGAGAAGTTTATAGAGACTAGATGCATATCTTGTGATAAGCTATTTACCTCGGCTCAGAAAAAATCATTATGTGATAATGTGAAGCTGGACAGAAGAAATTGGATAGAAAGGCTGAGAAGTCTGAGATTCTTAAAGATTTGATGACATGGATGAAAGAGTCTTTTGTTACAAAGGATGAATTTTTACAGTCACAGACTCCTAAAAGAACCAGAACCCAGGCAGAACTTAGTAATGAGGAAGGCTCATCTGAAGAGAGTGTGTCTGGAAAAGAACTCCACATGTAATTGATCAGCATGAATCACAATTGTTATATTTCCATATGTGCCCCGACGTTTCGGTTATGGACCGGGGCACATATGGAAATATAACAATTGTGATTCATGCTGATCAATTACATAGGATGCAATAAAGCCCGGATTTGATTTTATAACAAGTTTGATTCCTTTGTTATAAAGGCGAGTGCCTGACATCCCCCACCCAAGGTGTGGATACTCCTGGATTTTATATATATATATATATATATATATATATATATATATATACACACACATACATACACGCGTCACTTCCGCCCAGAAGCGCCGGAGGTGCGCGTGTAAATGCTTCCCCACGGAAACAAGGGGAAGCATTTTTTGTTCCGCTCGGCCATCCTGAATGGGGAGAGCCAGAAATTAAAGGGTTATGGCGCCCTATTTAAAAAAACGCCAAGGAGAAACAGAATATGTGCAGTCACTCTGGAAATTGTTTTTCTGGAGTAATAGTGCTGGAGCTGAGAGCCATTATGGATGCACCTTCTCCCCACAAGCCGGTTGATGCCTCAGTGAGGTAAGCCCTTTGGTTTTGCCCATTAGTTCTTTTATTTTACAAGATACTTAGTGTAGTTTTATTATAGTGTGCCTGCTTCTGATACTGTTCATAAGAAGAGGACAGCTAAGAAGAAGTTTATAGAGACTAGATGCATATCTTGTGATAAGCTATTTACCTCGGCTCAGAAAAAATCATTATGTGATAATGTGAAGCTGGACAGAAGAAATTGGATAGAAAGGCTGAGAAGTCTGAGATTCTTAAAGATTTGATGACATGGATGAAAGAGTCTTTTGTTACAAAGGATGAATTTTTACAGTCACAGACTCCTAAAAGAACCAGAACCCAGGCAGAACTTAGTAATGAGAAAGGCTCATCTGAAGAGAGTGTGTCTGGAAAAGAACTCCACAGATGAATCAGGGGAGTTAGATGAAGTAAGAACCTTTAATCTGGAGCTAGTTGAAGGTATGCTGAAAAATATATATAAGGCCATGAACTATAAGGAGGAAGCAGGTACTTCAGGAGTGAAAGATCCCTTATATGAAGACAGCGCAAGAAAGGGAAGAACGTTTCCAGTCCACAATATGGTGAGAGAAATGATAGCAAAGGAGTGGACGAATATAGACAAGAAGCTGACACTAGGTAATCGGGTTGAAAAGATGTACCCATACAAGGACGATGAGTTCTTAGGCTGGTGCTCGATGCCGAAGGTAGACGCTGCGGTGGCAGCTTACTTCAAGGTCCACTATCCCAGTTGACGATGCAGCAGCCTTCAAAGACTCGATGGATAGGAAGACCGAGAATGCCTTGCGTAAAGTTCACTCTGCCTCTGTTGGGTCGCTTAAATCGACGGTAGCGGTAGCATCGGTTTCAAGAGCCTTGAGACTATGGGCTTCCAATCTTCATACTGACATAGAGGACAGAATTTCAAAACAATACCTGTTAAAAAGTCTTGAGGTTATGCAAAAATCAATAGACTACCTGTGTGAGGCTTCTTTAGATTCTGTATCCTTTGCAGCAAAGACCATGGCTGCTGGGGTAACAGCGAGAAGAGCACTATGGCTCAGACCGTGGAGTGCGGACGCCAATTCAAAGAATAAGCTGGCAACATTGCCCTTTGAAGGGAAATTCTTATTCGGGTCAAAATTGGACACGATGATTCAAAGACTGTCAGGGGGAAAATCTATTCGTCTTCCGCAAGATAGAAGGAATCATTTTCCTTATCCTACTGTAGTTCAAATAAACAGTCATACAAGGAGGCCGAGACCTACAGACCAGGTAGACCATACTACAGAAGAGGTTCCAACACTTCATGGCAAGCCTTTCGTCAGCCCTTTCGTGGGCAATTCCAGGCTGATAAAGGAGGAAGATTATGACTATCTTCAGAAGATGGAAGTAGGCGCCAGACTGTCACTATTTGTAGAAGAATGGAGGACCACGATAACGGACAAGTGGGTGTTGAGCATAATTCGAGAAGGCTATCGCATAGAATTTGCAGAATTTCCAACTCACAACAGATTCATGAAGTCCAGGGTTCCAGAAGACCGAGAAAGAAGAATGGCACTCTGGGTAAAAATAGAACAACTATTTGAACTGAAGGTGATCGAAAGGGTACCAGAAACCCAACACAAAGAAGGTTTCTACACGAACCTCTTCTTAGTGAAGAAAGCCACTAAGTCCAGTTCAGGACCATCCTGGATTTGAGAGAGCTGAATTTCTTCATAAAGAAGATAGTTTCGAATGGAGTGTCTGACTTCCATAATATCAGGAATAAGAAGAAACGAGTATCTAGCGTCGGTGGATCTGAGAGACACATACTACCACATCCCCGTATATGTAAAACACAGAAAGTTCCTAAGATTTTATGTAGCAGGGCAGCACTTTCAGTTTACGTGCCTACCGTTTGGACTGAAGATCTCTCCAAGAGTATTCACAAGTGTTGATCACGTTAATGGCGGAGCTGAGAAAGAAGAAAGTCCAGATATGGCCATATTTAGACGATTTACTGATTGCTGGGGACTCAGCAGAAGAAGTAAGACTGAGTGTGGCCCTGACACTAAAGACATTACAAAGGCACGGGTGGATCATAAACAACGAGAAAAGTCAATTATGTCCGACCAGGAAGATACAATTTCTAGGGGTCAGAATAGACACCAGAAAATATTCGGTAGCCTTATTAGTAGAAAGATGTCTGAAAATAAGGAAATTGATGGAGTGGATTCTACAAAAGAGAAGAATTCCACTGATAAAGGCAGTACAATTGTTAGGAATGATGGTATCATGCATAAAGATTATACCCTGGGCGCAGTGGAACTCAAGGCAACTACAGTGGTATCTGCTCCCACTGTTAAAGAAAGGTTACAAAGATCATCATTGCATAGAGTTACCGCAACCAGTAGTAAAATCCCTGAAGTGGTGGACAGAAGACTTAGAGAGCAGAAGCTCAAGTTTGGAAAATCCACACTTTCAAATACTGACAACAGACGCCAGTCTATCAGGATGGGGAGCACATCTCGGAAATTCGTCAGTTCAAGGATCGTGGTCTTGGGAAGAGTCAAGAAACTCCTCAAATGCAAGAGAACTGCAGGCAGTCTGGGAGGCGATGAGTATGCTAAGTGTGAAGATTCAAAACTCCCATCTCCGAGTTATGTCCGACAATGTAACAGTGGAGTCCCACATAAACCATCAGTGGGGGACCAGAAGTCGGAAACTGATGATATTATCGGAGAAGATCATGAACTGGGCAGAATTGAATCTATTATCAATTTCGGCGGTTTACATACCAGGCAAGAAGAACATTGTTGCAGACTTCCTGAGTCGCAAGACCATATTGCTTGGAGAGTGGGAGCTGAATAAAGGTGTTCCAGGAGATCGTGAAGAGGTTTGGAGTGCCAGAAGTGGACCTGATGGTAACAGTTACCAACCGGAAAGGTGAACAAATTTTGCTAAAAATTCTGGCATCCTCAGGCAGTGGCATTAGACACGTTTGCGATCAAATGGACATTCAACCTGGGTTATGTTTTTCCCCCCTTTCCAGTAATATCCAAGATACTGAAGAAGATACGGGAAGACCAGGTACAAGTAATCATAATACTACCGCATTGACCGAGAAGGGCCTGGTATACCAATGTGCTAAGGATGTCAATACAACAACCTTGGAAGCTGCCAAACAGACCAGACCTGTTGAGTCAGGGACCTATGCTGTACCAAGATCCAGCAGCATTGTGTCTAGAGGCATGGAAATTGAGCGGCAGATATTGAAGAAACACAATTTATCACCGCAAGTCACAGAAATGATGATGGAGGCTAGGAAGAGGGTATCTTAAGTGGCCTATTGCAAAACTTGGAACAAGTTTTATTACCTGGGGAGGATTTAAAGGTGACTTTACATGTATTCCCACAGACAAGGTGCTACAGTTCCTTTTTGAAGGTTTTCAAATGGGTCTAGCTACAGCTACGATTAAGACACAGACGTCAGCTCTGAGTGTTTTATTAGATAGACCACTAGCAGAAGACAAGATGGTCAAGAGATTTGGAAGGGCGATGAAAAGAATCAGACCACCAATTAAGGCCATTGTAGCACCATGGGACTTGAATCTGTTGTTGACTGTTCTAACTAAACATCCATTTGAACCTTTAGCTGAGAGCTCGTTAAAATTCCTCACCTGGAAGGTGGTGTTCCTGGTGGCAGTGACATCTGCTAGGAGGGTTAGTGAGCTGCAAGCCCTCTGGATAGAGGAACCGTACCTAGTGATATATCCAGACAGGGTGGTACTACGAACACACCCAGAGTTTGTTCCTAAAGTCGTGTCCACCTTCCACCTGAACCAGGAGATAACACTGCCTGAGTTTTGTACGAACCCACAAAACGAAGAGGAAGAAGCTTGGCATACTCTAGATTTGGTCAGAGCTGTATCCCTGTACCTTGAAAGAACTAAACCTTTCAGAACTTCAAATCATTTGTTTGTGATTCCGGAAGGAATAAAGAAAGGAAAGGCATCGGTGAAACAGACGATATCCAGATGGATCAGGGAGACCATCTTCCTCTTTTTGAATAACAAAATAACAGCGTGGAATCTTCTCACTTTAAGGAAATTAAAGGTTATGGTTGGTATTAGAGATGGTATCTATTAATCAGATCATCTAATTCTCAAAACGTCAATCACACCTAAGTAGCTTACACATATAATTAAAAGTCCCTTGAATCACTTGCAATTATCCATGGGTGCATGAATAATGAGGAAGTAATCAGTTTCTCATACATGCATATATCTTACTAACATGTAATAATGCTTTTCATAATTAAACAGACAACTTCACCCTACCCCCATCACTCTGTCCTGATCCCCAACCACACTCCCATACTTTTGCAGCTGGTCCCCCTCTCGTGGGTGGTCCGGTCTCTAAAGCTGTGTACACACGGGGGCGATAGGGGCTGATATCGCTGAGAATATGGTCGCTGGCGACCATATTGCCAGTGATGGGAGTGTGCCCCAGCGATAAATCGACGAGTGCGCTCTCCCGTCTTCAGCCCCGTTCTAATCGCTGGTCGCAGGAGCTTGCTCCTGGGACCAGCTGATTACCTCTGTGGCACCGTGGGCAGAGGTTCCCTTTCATCAGCGACCATCTCTGGTCGCTGATGAAAAGGAGAAACTGAGCAATATATCTCCCCTGTGTGTACACAGCTTTACAATGGGAGCTGTTGGGACATGCACTAAGGCTTTCATGGTGCACGCATTGCAGACAAACCTTCTACAGTTACATAGATACACACAGAACGGGATACGGTCATTAGGTCGACAAGCATTGGGTCGACACAAGCATTAGGTCGACATGGTTTTTTTTACTGTTTTTATTTTTTTTAGCTGACAGGCGGTATTTCATGCCCTACCATCCACTAGGGTGTGGTGGGAGATTAAAATAGTGTGCCCAAAGAATAGCGAGCGAAGTGCTGCACTTCAATCTGTGTCCATGTCGACTGTGTTGACATTCGGGTAAAAAATAAAACAGTGAAAAACCCCAACGTCAACCTTTTGAGTGTCGACATTTCCCATGTTGACCTAATGCTTGTGTCGACCTTGACCTATGTCGACCTAGTGGTGTTGACCCAATGCTTGTCTACCTAGTTGGTGTAGACCGAACAACCCACACCCCACATAAATTATATAATAAATTGAAGTTATTGCATTGATATATTTGATTATTTCACTATTGTAAAGCGCAACGGAATCTGCTGCGCTATATAAGAAACTGTAAATAAATAAAGCATTATGGATCTAATGCTGGAATAAGTGGTAGGGAATTTGTACCTGGCTATAGTGTGATCAGAGAAACCGTGGCAGGGAGGTAATGGTAGTACATCTGTAATGGTTTTGGGGCTATTTACTATCAATTCAAATGTTTATTGCATATGTCAAGCTAAGTTCTGATGACCTACTAATTGCACAGCATTTGGAATGCAGGAATTGTTTTTCAATTAATTCAGATTTAAAATTAGCTTTTTTATTTTCTCTGTGACTATAGTAACTGACAAACGTTACCTTTTTAAATGCTAAATAAAACCTAAAAATGTATTACATTTTGTTTTTGTGGTTTCTAATAACCTGAATTATTGCATTTTTCAAATAAAACTAAATGCAGACAAATACCAAATGAAAATACAATTGTCAACTTTTTTATTAAAATAAGCAGCAGCAGGTCTGTGTGAAGTGAGCAACTGCAGCAACTACCACTCCTGGCACTGCTGCCACATATTAGTGCATCCACTGCCACAACTATCACTCCTGGCACTGCTGCCACATATTAGTGCATCCACTGCCACAACTATCACTCCTGGCACTGCTGCCACATATTAGTGCATCCACGGCCACAACTATCACTCCTGGCACTGCTGCTACATACTGGTGTATCCCCTGCAGAAACTATCACTCCTGCCACTGCTTCCACATACTAGTCCATCCCCTGCAGCCACTATCACTCCTGGCACTGCTGCTACATACTGGTACATCCACTGCAACAACTATCACTCCTGACATTGCTGCATCCTCTGCCGCAACTATCACTCCTGGCACTGCTGCCGCTCACTGGTGCATCCGCTGCAGCAACTATCACTCCTGGCACTGCTGCCGCTCACTGGTGTATCCACTGCAGCAGTATTACTCCTGGCACTGCTGCCGCTCACTGGTGCATCCACTGCAGCAACTATTACTCCTGGCACTGCTGCTGCTCACTGGTGCATCCACTGCAGCAACTATTACTCCTGGCACTGCTGCTACATACTGGTGTATCCACTGCCACAACTATCACTCCTGGCACTGCTGCCGCTCACTGGTGCATCCTCTGCAGCAACTATCACTCCTGGCACTGCTGCCACACACTGGTGCATCCACTGCCACAGCTATCACTCCTGGCACTGCTGCCACATACTAGTGCATCCCCTGCAGCAACTATCACTCTTGGCACTGGTACATCCTCTGCAACCACTATCTCTCCTGGCATGACTGCCAAATACTGGTGCATCCACTGCAACAACTATCACGCTTTACCCTGTTGCTATATACTGGTGTAATACATATGATCAGGCGTTATGGGGATTACTGGTAATTTTGCACATTATGTGCTGCAGTTCCCGCTTCTCCCCATGTATCAGCATAGACAAGCTTGCAAATTTACAGGGGTGCACCAATCTTCAATATATGGCACTGCTGTGCCAGTAACTGTATGACTGGTCAGAGGCAAGAGCTGCAGTTTTTGGACACTTACCGATTTTGCTAGGGATAGTGGTGGGTGCCCAGTAATAACAGCTGACTGTCTATTCTGCTTAAAAATAAGAATGATTATTTATTCATATGAAGCTGTGGGTCCCTAAATGGGATTAATGTGCAATTCATGTAGTACCAGTCCTGGGACAGCAGCTACAGTGGGCAGAGAGAGAGCATACTTCACCAAAGAGGCGAGTTAATACTCTTCCTTTTTTTTTGCAAAGGGACTATTAATACATGCCACCGGTGTCTGGACCTGCTAAATGGGCAAATAACGGGATAAACGCCAAACAGCTCCACTGTTCTATAGAAGTGGTTTCATATTGTAGTTGTAGTACATACTTAGCACAGCTGGAAGTGCATGTGCATTCTGTAACCAGTTCATGTCTGATCTAACTGTTCATCTGTGTTCTAGGCTCTGGAGATTATTTGGAGGCTATAGAGCAGGCATAGCCAAACTGTGGCTCCCAGCTGTTGTGAAACTACACATCCCAGCATGCCTTGTCATTGTTTTAGCATTGCTTAATAGCAAAACTTTTGCAAGGCATGATGGGACTAGAAGTTTCACAACAGCTGGAGGGCCATAGTTTGGACATGCCTGATATAGAGGGTTGTTGCAGAAAACAATGTTCCCAATGATACCTTTTCTTAAACATGGTAAGGGGTCGTTCCTGTTGGCTCATCTACTACTCTGGGGTTAATGACCATTAATAGATGACTGGTGCACAGGTTTTGTTTACAGGCTGTAATGAAGTTTGGCATTGTCAAAAATGTATCTAGAATTGGAGTGTAAAACTTTTTTTTTTACTTTAAGAAAACCAAAACCCCAAAGTATAATTTCCTTAAGGTTTTATTTCCAAATGCTATGTGATTACCATGGCATCCACCTGGATATTGCTATACTGCCCAACAAGACACTCAAGGGCAGATTTATTAAGCTTGGAGCAGTGATAATGTGCCTGGTACTTTATCACCGACCAATCCGCTCCTAATTGTCAAGTTAGAGGTTGGGTTTGAAACATTTCAGTTAGGATTGGCCAGTGATAAAGTACCAGCCACTTCACCGGGTTTCACAAATCTGCCATATCTCCAATGTTTATTCATTCAAGACCTTTCTCAAGCCTGCTTCTCCCTTTTGAGTGTTTTACCATCACACCATTGCCGCTTTAAAGCTGGCTAGGCTACATACCTCAGCGATGTAACAATATATTACACCGCACACATTGCAGATCTGCAACCACGGTGCTCACACAGTGTGATTATTGCTTGCGATTTGAACATTCTAATTCAAATCGCAGTGTGTTTATTTTGATATGGACTGTGCAGGAGTGCGCATCACATCGCAGGGCAAAAATGTATGTGCGGGCAGGTATGTTTGAACTAGATCATGTCTCATCTAGTTCAAATTGCAAAGCACTAAGGGGCAGATGTATTAAGCCTTAACAAGAGATAAATGCAAGGGTGATAAACAGTATATTGTTACTGAAACTGCACAACTATGCTGCAGCCCATCAGGTGGAAAGATGCAAGGACCCAATTCATCAAACTATTTGGTACACATTATGCAATCCTTTGCAGATCAGAAGATCAGCCAATATAGTGTACCCCTCTTAACACCCATACACACTAGAAGATCCCCACCGGTGCCAGTGTCACTTACAGCGACTGTTCTTTTTAGTATAAATAAATACACATACAGCCAAGTCAATTAATTGAAGTGTAGTTAAATATTGCACCCAAAATAAGAAAAGTCTCAGAGAGCGGAACTGGCATTTTTGTCAGATACTGTGGTTTGAGTATCTCTCAAAGGGCTAAACATCCCTACAGCGCAATTGTGCAGCAAGAAATGGAGTTATAGGAGAATCTCTTGAAAAATATCCTGAGGCTTACCTTAACCCCTTCCCGACATTTGACGTACATTTACGTCATGGTCGGGATGTACTTCCCGACACATGACGTAAATGTACGTCATGACTTTAAAGTGCCACTGCGTCTAGAGACGCGGTGACAGAGGGACGATGTCTGCTGTCCCTGACAGCAGACATCTTCCCTCATTGCCCAGGGGGGGCAGCGATGCCCCCGGCCATCAGCGATCGCTGTGATTGGCTGTTCAATGTGAACAGCCAATTACAGCGTTTTTCTGTGTACCGGCGAATAACGTTCGCCGGTGACACAGGGATCGGTGGTGATTGGTGATGTAAAGTACAGCACCAATCACCACCGGGTGTAAGGGTGTCACTGGTGATCACCCCACCTGCCCCCAAAGGCTGTGATTGGTCCGTCGGACCGACGGACCAATCACAGCCATTTCACCTCAGATGAAATAACGGAGACAGCCCTGCAGCCGCCATTCCGGTCAGGAACAGCGTGCAGAGCGGTATCCCATCTGTGCCCTATACTGACCTGATCAGCGTTGGTGGCATCCGTGCTGCCAGCTCCTGGTGTGACTTCCTGGTGTGACTTCCTTGTGCTGCTGCTGCAGCAGCGTCATTGTGTCAGATTTAAATTGTGTGCTATAATTTTGTATCTGCTGCCCCCTGCTGCCCCCCTTTTGTGCTGATCACTATAAACTAAGTGATCAGCACCTTTTTTGGGGTGCAGGTTTTTTTTTTTTTATATACCCTGTCAGGTTGCACCCACAGTTGTGTGCCTGCTGCCCCTCACTGCTAATCAGTGTTGCATCACTGATCAGCAGTTGTTGTTTTTTTGGAGAGTGCTGTGTTTTTTTTTTTTTTTTTTTAAATTGTTTTTACACCCACGGTGCTTTTGTGGGTGTCCTGTGGCCGCTGAGCGCTGATCAGTGACGTACATCACTGATCAGCATTTTTGGCACAGGGTTGATCTATTTTTTTTTTTTTTTGATCAAATTCCTGTTGCCTTTGACTCATCAGCAGTTTTTATTCATTTTTTTTTTTTGAAGAGTGCTGTGGGGTTTTTTTTAAATTGTTTTTACACCCACGGTGCTTTTGTGGGTGTCCTGTGGCCGCTGAGCGCTGATCAGTGACGTACATCACTGAACAGCATTTTTGGCACAGGGTTGATATAATTTTTTTTCAGCAGTTTTTTTTATTTTATTTTTTTGGAGAGTGCTGTGGGTTTTTTTTTTTAAATTGTTTTTACACCCACGGTGCTTTTGTGGGTGTCCTGTGCCCGCTGAGCGCTGATCAGTGACGGACGTTACTGACCAACATCTGTGCTCAATATTTGGCGCAGGAGCTTTTTTTTTTTTCTTTTAAAACTTTTTTTTTCTTTTTAAACTTACACGTGTTAAAGCACTACATACCCCCCGTGTTGAAATAAAGTTTGTACCCCCCCCTACACTATACACGTGTTGAAACACTACACTTAAAAATAATAAAAATGTCCCAATCATCGCAAAGACTGTTTTCTTTTTTTTTTTTTTTCTTTATTTGGTTTTAAAATTACAAGATAGAAAAATATTTATCAAAACTTTTTCACAGGCATAGAAATAACATAAATACAAAACTTACATGACATACATACAACATTTGGTGAATTATTGCCCTTCCCTACCGGGATCATATACACCCCTAACGAAAAGACCATTAGTCATCTTACCCTTTGAATCACTCTTTTACAAATTATACCGATATCCCTCCAGTCCTCTCCCGCCCTGTATCACCTACCCGGATCCCTCAGTTTTATTTCACTTCTCTGGCTAGTATCTAGACCACTGAATCACCCTGGTTATCTCTACCTTACTCTATCCTTTAATATTGGTTTTACATTTAGTATTTCTAGTGTTGCACAAAACTCTACCAACTAGTGCTGTTCTACCTTTTGTTGATTTAAACTAAATCTATTGTTTATTTTCATTGTGTTAACAATTATGAGCTTACAAGCATTCGTGAAGTTAATCTGTGCTTAGTGTAGTGTTAAAAGTATATTTTTTTTTTTTTTTTTTTTAGAGCCGAATACAAAGAACAGAGGAGGTTATTCTGATCGGAGCGGCCAAACGTGCGTACGTTCACTATTAACGTACGCTAGCCGTACGCGGCCGTTGGGGTTAAGTCCACCCACAAATCAGCCGCTTACGTACGGACAGAAATAACGTAGAAGGGGAGTGGCGTACAAATGAGCGTACGGCAACGTACGCGGACGGCTCAGCCCTTGCACTCCGACAACAGGCGTACAACTGAGCGTACGGCGCCGTTTACGGACGTCTTTCGTCCGTCTTCCCACCGACTTCTTGCGGAGATCTGAGCATACGCCAGCTTGCACGGATGGGTCCCTATTGTTTTCCATGGAAAACACAGCTTATGTCACCGCTCGTGAGAGTGAGCGTACGTCCGTGTACGCTGCCATACCCTTCACATATATGGACCTGCAAATCTTGCCTTTCAACTACAATTCTGACAATTGATTAATTAATCTATTTGTTAATCTATTATTGTTTTCTATTAACTCAATTGTCTACCTTAATAAAGACCTAATAAAACAACATTTGAACCCTCATTACATGTATATTTGTTATGTTCTAATGTGGCATTTTAATCACTATCTATGTGTCCCCATATTGCTGTTACTTTTAAATCAAGTTATGTTGGTGTTTCAGTATATGTACTAAATTATGTCCATAATTACTTTGTCCACAATGTGTAACATGTATACCTACCCTGATGTTATGTGTGATGTTTTAATCGAACAACATTAAACATTCATGCATTTTCACTATGTGTTATTTTACTCAAAAACACACACATTCACACATCAATCATTACCCCTCACCTCAAATTACAAGTATAACTTACAGTACACATCTGTATGTACCTACCCTTACAAGCCCTCTAACATATTTGTGATTAAAAACACAGGCAATTTCGAACTGTACATAAACTTTTATTTATAACAAAAATAATAAGGGGGGGGGGGGGGATAAAAAAAAATAAATGCGGGCCTCCAGAAGGCCAAACAGGATCTGGAGGTACAGGAGGGTGAGAACGATCTCCAACATTAGGGCTGCCACCTCCTCCTGCTGCTGTTCAGTGTCTGTAGTGAAGGGATAAAAAAAAAAAATTAATATATAACATACACAAATGTTTGTTGTATTTGTACATAATAAAAAGTTCAGAGTTATGTGTGAAGGCCACATACATTTTTAAACTACATTGAAGATGGGTCTGCTGTAAACACAGTACTAAAAAATAATATGTTAACACACACATACTGTACATAGTAAATAACATTAATTCAATTACTCCTTCATGGATGAATGTATGCTGTATCCCAATTGGTACTTTGGTTTTGGGGGACTGTCCTCTAACCTCACAATTAGGCTGTGCTATTTAAGGGTTATGACATTGTTGTGGCTTAAGCACTCCTTACTATTTTAAATTTTGGACATTGCTGTACAAATTATAGGCCTACAGCTATGTGTGTAAAGCATGCATCCGCATGGCCTCACACACTATTACCAAAACAATCTCTACATTTATGTTGCACCAGTGCCAGATTAAGCCTTCGGGGGGCCCGGGGTACTTTAGACCGGGGGGCCCCCTTGCACTTGTCATTACTGGCCGCACACTGCATGGGAGAATATTATACTGTCAAAACACAGAGTAAAGGCAGAATAAACTTGGTCAATGGTTAACTGCAGGGGATATATATATATATATATATATATACATACACACACACACACACACACACACACACACACACACCACATGAAAAGCCTGTATTTGTCCCTCTGCCCCTTACTCTGGAGGAGACCTCACAGTCCTAGTGCTGCCTCTGATTAAAAACCCTCACATGACTAAGCTGCTGCTGCTGTTCTCCATGGACCTGAGAAGCATGTAATGAGCTCCACCAATCAGAGCTCAGCACAAACTTCTCAGCCTCTGTCCTCTGGTGCAAAGTGTCATGGGACTTAGTCAACTCCCAGAAATGCACTGCACACTTGTGCAATCAGTGTGCCTTGGCTCCCGATGCTCAGCACCATAAATCATTGTCACATTGGCAGATAGGTGAAGCTGCAGCACTACCCCACCCATGCACAAAACCTTTAGCTAAAAAAAACAAATAAAAACTTAATTTTTTTTTTTTAAAAATACATGACAACCACAGGGGGCCCCTAGCTAGAGGGGGTCCCAGGGGCACTGACCCCTTGTGCCTCCATTATAATCCGGCCCTGTGTTGCACATCATGCTGGGAACTGGAGTTACCCAACACCTGGAGCCACATAACTACCACACCACTAATGTCGGATATCTCATTGGATGTACTGTTATGTCAATTATTCAAGGGGTGAGGCATGGCCACACTCAAAAAAACCACCAAGGGGACCCTTGTTCCTGGAGAAGGACAGGACACACCTCATGGTCGCCCTGCAGTGATTTGTTGCAACTAATGTTGATGTTGGATACACATATGTGGTTGTTGTGATTGTTTATGTGTAGAAATGTGTAGGTAAACATTAGACACATTATTTACTTACGGCTACTTGAGCCATCCTGGTCGCCGCTGGTTGGCTGTGCGGTGGTTGGGGGGATCAGGAGCAAGGGGGATGGGATGGGAATTTGGATAGAGGTAGTGGGTGTGAGTGGGGATTGGAGAGGTTTGGGGGTGGGTGGTGGAGAGGTGTAGGGGGTAGGAAATGGGGTGGGGAGGGGGTGGGGGTGGGGGTAGGGGAGGGGGTAGTGGAGGGGGTTGGGGAGGGGGTAGGGGAGGGGGTTGGGGAGGGGGTGGGGGTAGGGGTGTGGGTGGGGGTGGGGGTTGGGGAGAGGGTGGGGGTTGGGGAGGGGGTGGGGGTGGGGGTTGGGGAGGGGGTGGGGGAAGGGGATGGGGAAATTGTGTGGGCCCCAGCTTGAGCCATTTTCTCGGCCTCCTCTTCCTCCTCCTCCTCTTCCTCCTCTTCCTCCTCCTCTTCTTCCTCCTCCTCCTCTTCCTCCTCCTCCTCTTCCTCCTTCTCCTCTTCCTCCTCCTCTTCTTCCTCCTCCTCCTCTTCCTCCTCCAGGGCTGCCTGCTCCTGGGCTGCCTGGTCCCGGGCTGCCTGCTCCCGGGCTTCCATGCGTGCCCTTGCCCGTGCTGAAATGTTCATGTTGATGGCATAGAAATCGAAGATTGGGTTTCATAAAAAAGGGGGAAATAAAAATTCACATTAGTCATGCTCATAACCTTCCAAATTATCATTGCTGTTATATTTCAGACATTTATCATGCAAACTAATTGATATGCTACACCCAAAAACTGAGCAAATACTTACCCCCCCCCTATACACCCCATATCCCCCCCATATACCCCCCCTATACACCCCATATACACCCATATACCCCCCCTATACACCCCATATACACCCATATACCCCCCTATACACCCCATATCCCCCCCATATACCCCCCCATACACCCCATATACACCCATATACCCCCCTATACACCCCATATCCCCCCCATATACCCCCCCTATACACCCCATATACACCCATATACCCCCCCTATACACCCCATATACACCCCCTATACACCCATATACTCAGGAACATATTTATAAAAAGTACAGAAAACATTAGCTAAAAAACGCAGACATACTAGTAATCAAAACTTACATCGGGCAATATGGCGGCGAAGGGTGCAGAGCAAAACTGGCTGCCGCCGGCGCAGGTCAGACCAGCGCCGCTCAACTTGCCCCAGGCTTCTGCGGACGCCGGTTGTCGAGTATATTAGGCGGCGGGCAGCAGTATACGCCCGCCGCTTGTCCATGTTGCTGACATATGGGCCCCTGGGCCCCAGGTGACGGTCCATTACGTCAACCAGGGCCAACAGCTCCTGGGTCGTAAACGGCCTAGCCCTGGTAGTAGTCATAGTGCCAATGGCGCAGTTAATAATTGCAGGTACATATATCACTTTTGGTGCTTGCTGATTGGTGTAAAAAATTGTTTGTTTGGTATTAACTTTATTAATCCCTCTTACATTAACAAACTGGATGCGAATAGAAACTTACGCGGACCGTTCCGATATACACACACCATAACCAACAGCATGCATTCAATGTATAGAGAGGAACTGTATTTACAGTGTGCGGAAAATAATACACGCAACCCTCTACTTATAACTACGCTGCTTAAAGGGGGCACGATACACCGATTTCCATGGAGAGGAGTACTGTATTTACAGTGTGCGGAAAATAATACACGCAACCATCTACTTATAACTACGCTGCTTAAAGGGCCACAATGCAACATGTTGCTGTATGACAATTTCATACACATTACATATGTAAGGAAAGCATTGTAACGTGATGTTTTGAAATGTGACTCACAAAGCATACACGAACTCCAACAGATACCAGCTGACAACACTCATCATTGGAATGACAGGTGCACACATTTCACGATGTAGCCCACAATGCTCCACAACCTGTGTATGTGCATATACAGGTGATTGTTCAGGTGCGTTGAGACCTGCGTAATTTAAGCGGGAATTATCGGCGGGAAATATCGGCGTAAATGAGCAAATACATTGCGGAGAAAAATATACGCCCCCTTGTTGTTCATGGCGGGAGATTAACATATAAATATTCAGTCAGATGCAGGCCACAATTGCTGCAAACATGTCTAGTTCAGACGATTCCGCAGCTGAGGACGCTCTCCAGAGAGCAAGAGCAGAATCCTTGCTGGAAAGGTTGAGGCAGAGGGAGCAGGAGAGGACAAGGAGGAGCCAAGACCAAGCGGGCCCCTCAGTAACAGGCCCTGTTCAACCTCCACCAGCTCCACAAGGGCCAAGCAACCAGCCAGAACAAGAGGTTGCATCTCTCCAAACAGGTGTGACCCAGCAGGTGCATGGTGAGAGAACTGGGGCCACCAGAAAATGAGCTGCAACATCTAGGGTGAGGACTGAGCAGGATACCACCACCAGAAAGAGAAACCCTGCATTTGTAGAGGCCGAAATGCGAATTCTAGTGCCCAGGGCACGCGAATGGATTGAATTGCCAACGAGGAAGCCGGGTGCCAGTGCAAGGAGAAAACTTTGGGACAAGATCACAGAGGAAGTGAACCAGGTGGCACCAGTGGTCAGAAATTGGGACGCGGTGAAGAAAAGGTTAGTGTGTTTGTCAGGGCTATTTTTCAGCAGGCTCCAGCAGGAACTGAGGCCCTTATTCTAGTTCACTCTTTCTGGCCAAATATTTATTAGATGGACAAAACCATGTGCACTGGAGGTGAGGCAGGTGTTACTTGTGCAGAGATAATCAGATTTGGGTGGGGTTTTACACCTGCCTCACCTGCAGTGCACATGGTTTTGTCCATCAAAGAAATATTTGGGCAGAAAGAGTGAACTAGAATAAGGGCCTCAGTTCCTGCTGGAGACTGCTGAAAAATTGCCCTGGTCTTTGTCCCCCTGATGTCATATGTGTGTACATATGTTACATGTATGTTTTGAGACTAATAGAAAGGTGTGTTTGTAGATAGTGCTACACTTCAATGTCACATGTGAACACAACCATGTCTAATAACCCACATTGATATATGAAACATGCACCATTGGTGTGATGTGAGGTTATGGGCACAGTTCTGCTCATGTGAAGTATGTGATGGGACAAGAGAAAGTGTGTTTTCGAAAGAGTTGTTGTAACATGTTCCATATGATGCTACTGAAACAAGAATGACCAAACTGTGCACATGTAGCTGGTGAGAAACTACACATCCCAGTATGCCATTCCATAGTTAAATTAATCCATAATAACCACATTGTCAAGCTATGGTGGAATGTGTAGTTTCACACCAGGTGGAGGTGCATAATTTGGCCATGGATGATGTCATTTCTGCATAGTGATGTATGTATGTGCATTTAGTGGCCTAATGAATGAGATGAGACACTGAAATGCCTCCTAATTGAGACATGAATGTGTGTGTGGGACACATATGGCAAAAAAACATAAGATCACCCACACTAGGAAATGTCACGTAGCTAGGGGTACCACATAGTCCCTTTAATTCCGGACACATATTAATTACACAGGTTCTGTGGCTGGCTGACTTCAAGACTCCACTTCACCTAATTTTAAACTGCCACAGAACCTGTGTAATTAACATGTGTCCGGAATTTAAGGGACTAGGTGGTAACCCTACACGTAGCACAGTGGTGCACATATCTCATGGTGATATTTGTATTTTTAAACTTGTAGGTGGACTGACTTCAAAACGGCAATGTAGAGGAAGATGACTGACCGGTACAACCACAGCATGTCCACCGGGAGAGGTCCTATGCCCGACCATTTGGAGTATACCCCCCTGGAGCAGGACTCCTTGGACGTGATTGATGTGGGGGAGGTCAGGGGGATCTCCAATATGGACAGTGAGCTCCCGGCGGAGGTCTTTGCTGCTGCTTTTGATGGTAAGTCACAGTAATGCATTGTATTTAGAAAGATATTTTTTATTGCGTATGTGATGGTGACATTGTTTTCAATTCTTATCCTAGAAGAAGCAGAAACCCAGGATGTACCGGCAGCATCTTCCTCTGCAGAGCCACAGGTGGAGCAAGTGGTCCAGCCTCCACCAAGACGTCGCCCCCAGCACCAGCCACAGGAGACATGGGATGAGAGCCTGTTGGTGACACTGGAGAGGATCGAGCAGCAAGGGGTGGATGCTGCGATCCGTCAGCAGCAGGTGGCGGAATTTCTGGCGGAGTGGAAGGCCACAAACAGGCTGCAGTGTGAGGCCTTGAACCGCATTAACGACACTCTGGCGGCTGGCATAGTAAGCATTGGCCAACACCTCAGCCGCCAGAATGAACTTCTTGCGGAGCAGCTGTCCACCGCCAGGTCCCTAAGGGACAATCCCCCATCTGCTGCCCCACCCCAAGCTGCTCCCCAACCTTCCACCTCTGCTGACCCTCCTGTGTCGACTAGGGGAAGACGCCGCAAGGCAGCTGAGCCAAAGGCCCCTGTCCCCAAGGCCCCATCTAAAAGGGGGAAAAAAGGGCCCAAATAATGAGACCTGGTTCACTTCCTCTGTGGTTGGACCCCAAATGTTTAAATTGCACTGGACATCCGCTTCCTGAGTTGGCCATCTATCCATTTGCGTGCCATGGGCATGAAAGTTCGTATTTTGACCTCTACAAATGCAGGATAAATTTGTGGTGGTGTGTATCTTGCTTAGTATTCACCCTGGTTGTTGCAGTACGTATTCTGGTGTCCCCATTTCTTTCACCATTGCATTTGCAGGGTAACACATGTTTGGAGATATGCAACCTCTTGTTCTGGCTGTTTTATTATTTGTGTGTTTATTTTATTTGTTTATTTGATTTCTCACATTAAAGTGTGAAATAAGCTGTGATGCTGAACAGCAAATAAATTTATTTTACAAATTAAATCAACATTGTGGTATGTGTCATTTCTTGTGTGAAAAAAATACTAGATTTATGTGTACTTACTGACCAGGGTATTTTTGAACATTTGTTGAAGTGTGGTAGAAGTTTCCCATGTGTAACCCTCTCCATGGCCATTCCCATGTTCCTATCCAACTTTTCCCTGCTAATTAGTTTGTGTCAGCACATGTGCAGAGCAACTTAATAGGTGAGAAAGCAGTTTGTGTGCAGGTGAGGTAGCTCCTACAGTAGTAGGTAAAAGCAGGTCCAGAACAATGCTTTCCTCATGGAGTGGGTGAGGCAGACAAACAAGGGTGAAAAGGTACATTTGTGTAGGAATGCATATGTGTCCTCCCTAAAAAAAGATGTGTGAATGGGCCAAACATGATAAAATACCTTGTGAACAAACATGCATAACTTTTTAAATATATATGATTTTACAGTGTCATAAGCAGATGTAGGAATCCTTTGTTAGAGATGAGAGTGCAATAATGTGATTGGTGGCATCTTACATACAGAGTGTAGTCAAATCCAAATCATAGCAGATGAGATAGTGGTACAGGTCATTATTTTGGGTACTATACAAAGATTGTGTGCAAAATAGTGGTCATGGGCTTAAAACATTGCTGAAACATCCTTTGTAGGTGTTAGATGTGGTTTATGTTATTGTATCCTAAATACAAAACCTATGTTAGTATTAGAGTGAACACGTTGACACATGTCGACTTGTGTAGATTGAGTGTGCTACTGTGTAAAGTCTATGAAAGCACGTAGTGAATGTGTCTAACTGTTTAGCAAATACCTACCTTAGCGTATATAAGCAGGTCTTAAAAAGATTCTTACCTTAAATTAAACAAACCTTTAAATGTGGAGAAGTATAGAAAGATAAGCTTCCAATGTGTTTGCGTGCTGTGTGTGGCTTGCAGGCAGTGAAATAATGGTTTGGACTTAATAGACTGCAGCATTGCTTATTACATTCAGGTGTATGTGTTTGAGTAGTAATCAGCGTTAATTAGCAAACTCAGGCGCCCGCTGGCATGCGGTATCTGTAGGGGTGGTCTGAGCTGGCAGTTGGCGGGCGCTTGTCTGGTGTCCGAAATGAACGGTGCTTTAGGCGATCGTGCGGTAGTAGCACCGCTCATTTTTGGTGCACACCCCCGTGTACGCCCATATTTACGCCCATTTTCCCTCATTATTTCGGCCGCTCCCCTCAACACGCCCCTATGCCGCCCCCAATACCCGTACACTCGCGTACAGGTTTTTTTGCACGTTGAGACCCGTCCGTAAGCGTTGTTCAGTGGTCGCGCCTGCGCATTAGCGAATCTGCACATGCGCAGATCATGAAAAACCCCGGGACGTACGCGTACGGCCCGGCCGCACCAACCAGAATAAGGCCCAGAGTGAGAATATCTTCAGTTAATGTGTTAATTTGTGTCCACACCTCTTTTAGAGTATGGAGAAAAGTACCATTTATCCCATATTACGTGAAATCTGCCAATATTGTTTCTGGATAGATACGCAGCTCTCTCATGCTCAAACGTATAATTAACCAAACTGATCCAGTCATTAATATCTGGTGCTTTTTCTGCCATCCAGCGTCTGGCGATGCATGTCTTGGCAAGCGCTCCGAGATTAATGACCAGCTGCCTTAAGTCGGATGCCACCCCAGACCTAAACCATATCCCCAATAATAGCGCCTTAGGACATATTTCCCCTCGAGGGATACCTATATTTATCAATACTTCCGCAACATCCTTCCAGAATTTTTGCAGAGTTGCGCACTGCCATATTAAATGCCAGTAGTCACAACCCGCAACCCTACATTTTGGGCAGGAGTCACTTTTATCCCTTGCAAACTTTTTAATTTTACTCTGAGTTATGTATGTGCGGTGCAGGATATTAAATTGGATCTGCTGAGTCCTAAGGGAAGTGGTAGCTAACTTGGGTATGGCAAGAGCCCGATCCCAGTCGTCCAAAGTGAGCTCAGGAATTTCCCTGGACCACTTTGTCATAAGCTCGTGCAGGCCGGAAGTCGGCGATATTGATGAAATGTACTTATAGCATTTAGATACGCCTTTAGTCGGTCCCAAGTTCCGTAGTAATATTTTGACTGGGTGGTCTTTTATAGTACTAGAGGATATGTGCAGATGTTCTTCCATTGCACTTCTAAGCTGTAGGAAGCGAAAAAACATATTATTTGGGATTTGAAAATCAATTTGCAGTTGGGCAAATGTTTTAACCCCACTTTGCGTGGCCACCTGGCCTACATTTCTTATACCAAACTGCAGCCAAACTGCCATTCCCTGATGCCTTCTGATATTCTTAAAAGAATCCAGGGAAGAGAGACTTGTTTCAGGGTCAGTATCTTTATAGCCTATTGTACTAGAGATCCAATTCCAAATTTGTATTGCTTGGGTAAGAATCGGGGGATATTTCTTGCAACATTTATTCGTCAGCAAAGCTTGTAGTGGGGAATGACCCGGAATGATCTTATTTATTAAGTTTGATAATTCTACTGATTTACAGGGATCTACAACCCAATCTCGGAGGTGAACCAATTGCGTTGAGAGATAGTACAGTTTAAAGTTGGGGAGGGAAAGTCCTCCAAGATCACGTGGTCTCATGAGTGTGGATAATTTGACTCTCGGTCTTTTATTTCTCCATATAAATGAAGTTATTATCCCGTTTATTTTCTTAAATATTGCTTCGGGGATATATACAGGGGAGTGTTGCATTAAGTAAAGTAGTTTTGGTAGGATCATCATTTTGATAAGATTTACCCTACCTATTACTGTCAAAGGTAATTTGAGCCAGTTCTTGCATTTAGATCTAATTAAAACGATTACTGGATCTATATTATATTTGACATAGTCACTTGCATCCTTAGAGATTACTACTCCGAGATAGTCGAATCTTTCTATGTTGATTGCTATATCGGGATCTACCCGTATATCGTTAAGCAAATTATCCACTAATAAGTGGGATTTACTGCTATTTATTGTTAGCCCTGAGTACAGACCGAATTCCTGAAGGACTTGCATCACCAAAGGAAGATCCTGCATGTAGCTTGCCATCCCCACAAGTAAATCATTCGCATAGAGCGAGACAAGGCTGTCCGCCCCCCCATCCGAGTCCCCCCGACCTAGTATTTTTCTCAGCTTGCATGCAACTGGCTCTATGGCCAGAGAGAACAAAGAGGGGGAGAGCGGGCAACCCTGCCTCGTCCCACGGTATATAGCAAATGGGTCCGATACAAATCCATTAATGGCAATTCGTGCACAAGGATTATGATAGATCATCAGGATCCTTTTGATACAACAAGACCCGAAGCCAAATACCTCCAGAGTGGACCTTAAGTATGGCCACTCCAAGGAGTCAAAGGCCTTGTTTGTGTCAAAAGAGGCCAGGGCGGTCTCTGATCCCGTCATTTTTCTAGCCTGTAGGTAAGAAAAAACTCGTCTAACGTTTATGGAAGTTGATTTCCCTTTCCTGAATCCCGTTTGATCAACGTGAACTATCTTATCCAACACCTCTCCTATTCTGTTGGCCAATATTGTAGCATACACCTTAGCATCAACTGTGAGGAGCGAGATAGGTCTATAAGAGTCTGGCCTTAGAGGGTCTTTGCCTTTCTTGAGAATCACTGTGATGACCGCCTCGGTCATGGAGTGAGATAATTGGCCTTCTTTTTCCATTTCCTGGAAGAAATATAGGAGCCTACCGGACAAAGTGTCACTGAAGAGCTTATATATTTCTACTGGTAGGCCATCGATACCCGGGGCCTTCCCGGAAGCCACATTTCTTATTGCCCCTTCCACCTCACCCAAAGTGAACGGTAATTCCAAAGACTCCCTATCTTGGTCTGAGAGGGTAGGCAAATCAATGGCATTCAGGTATTCCAGGCTATTATTATAATTGGGAGTTAACTTAGAGAGATATATTTCCTTATAATGATTAACAAACACCTCCGTAATTTTTGAGGTTTCACTAAGCATTTCTCCCTCAAGAGAACAGATTTTAGAAATTGTCCTGGAAGGATCATCAGTTTTTGCCATATAGGCCATCAATTTGCCAGCCCTGTCCGCCATTAGATACATTTTATGTGAATCCTTTAATAGCCAAAACTTGGCCAATTCCTGTAAATGTGTGACCCAGGCCCGTTGTGCCATTAGCCATTCCCTTTTAACAGAATCCGATTGATTTAATGTATAAGTTTGTTCTAGATCTGACATTATACTCTCTAATGTTGTAGCTTTGCTCTGGAGCTGTTTTCTAGCGTAAGCTATTTTTTTAATCAAAGTGCCACGTAAGTACGCTTTAGATAAATCCCAAACATTACCCGCTTTAGCCGAGTCTATATTGACACAAAAAAAACCCCTCTAGGTCGGTTTTTAGATCATTGATGTTTTCCAATTGGGTCAACCATATTGGTTGAAGCTTCCAGTAACTAAAGCCCCGACTTTTGTCTGTATCAAGGACCATAACCAACGGGGAGTGGTCCGAGATACCCCTTGAGTTGTATTCAATATGCGATATTTTATTAGCTAGATCTCTAGATGTATAAATCATATCAATTCGTGAAAAATTATTATAAGAAGGGGAATAACAAGAATATTGTCGCTGATTGGGGAATTTCTCTCGCCAAACCTCAAACCATCCCAACTCAACCGTGAATCTGGCGAGAGAACTTTCACCGGAAGGGGTACTCCTTCTGGGGCACCACACATCAAGACCATAGTTCATTACCATGTTAAAGTCCCCCGCACATATGAAGGGATTATCAGATCTAACCGCTATAAACTCTAAAGCAGTTCTAAGGATATCAAAAGCAAACGGAGGAGGGATATAGATCGATAATACCGATAATCTAACAGTGTCAAAAATACCATCAAGGAACACATAACGACCCCTTGGATCAATCTGAGCAAAAATATGTTCATATACTACAGATCTCTTTATCAAGATTGATACTCCTCGGGAGGCTGACGTGAACGGAGCATGGAACATTTGAGCAATCCAAGGACGTTTCAAGGAACCACACTTTTCCCTAGATAAATGCGTCTCCTGTAGACAAATCACATCAGCCTCCAGAGTTTTACAATACTTGAGAACAAGAGCCCTCTTTACCTTGTCATTAAGGCCACGGACATTCCATGTCACAATTTTAACCATATGCTTCAGTTAACAACTGGAAGGACAAAATGCTTTGGAGTACTATAGAAGGGGAGTAAAAATCGCAACAAAAAAAAAAAAAACAATTCCACCATTACACACAAAGAAAAAACACACAACATATAACATATATCCCCCCAACCCCACCTCCCCCCACCCTGTATAACCTATCCCATAAGGCATACCTGTACCCAGACCTTCCATTAACTACCCGTCCCCACCAATCACCCCTAGGGAACCTTTACCTAATGACCACACAATGTACGGGAGGCCCGGCTCCTTAAATACAGACTGTAGACATAGATATATATAACTCTCCACATTTAGCAAGTTATCTTTTAAAGGAGTATATCAAACCCCTATCCTCTACCCCCTGGCATATGCATTCAATAATCAAAACATTTTCTGACTCTATTAGACTTCTCCCTCATCCAAAGGCCCATTTGCCGTAGGTAACACACCACAGCATTTAATTTTAAGTATCCAGTGCCAGTTGTCTAGGGCCCGGATAGAATTTGTCCAGCCACTGTGCGGCCTCCGAAGGTAATGAGAAGAATTTAACTTCTCCATCTGCTAGTAAACGAAGTTTAGAAGGGTACAACATGGAGTATTTTAGTTCCAAGTCTCTCATCCTGGATTTCACATTCCGGAATTTGGCCCGGTCTTTTTGGACCTCCTGGGGGAGATCGGGAAAGATGGAGACCCTGGTTCCATTATAACTAAAGTCTGGTTTAGCACGAGTCAGCCTTAGGATTTGGTCCCGATCCCTGTAGTGAAGGATTTTCGCTATAAAGGTACGGGGTGGTCCCCCTGGAACAGGGGGTCGGGCAGGAATACGGTGAGCCCTTTCTACAGTGAATTGAGCAGTAAAATTCTCCTGACCAAACTCTTTCTTAAGCCAGCTCTCTAGAAATTTTTCAGGCTCTCGGCCCTCTACTCGTTCTTCCAACCCCACAATGCGAATGTTATTACGCCGCGAACGGCCCTCCAGGTCTGTGACTTTAGCGCGTAGGTCCGCCATTTGGCCCATCATTGCCTTAACCTGGGTCTGTAGAGGGGCCACAATATCATCTGACTCTGAGACTCGCTTTTCCAGTTCCGTCACCCTGTCCCTGGTTTTCTGTGCGTCATCTCTAATCAACATAATGTCCGCCTGGACTTTATTAATCTGCTCTGAGAGTCGCACTTCACAAGTATTAACTGCGTCAAGTACTTGTTGCAGGGTTACTTCAGGGGCCTGAGCCTGACTTGGCGTTTTGGAGGGAGTTGTTTGTGGAGTGGCAGGTTGCGAATTATTTGTGGACCGGGCGAACTTTTCCAGCCGGGCAGCCGCTGTGTTCTGACTGGCTTTCCCCATTTTTCTCGCCTGAGCTGGACTATATAAAAATATAGAGTGAGATTAGGTAACTGTCTCTCCTGTGTCACAAGCTCAGAAAACAAAAAATTTCCTGGGTTCAAACGCTGTTGGTTGGTAGAGCTGACAAGTCAGCTTAGCTTAACTATCTATGTCTCCCTTATTTAGGAGACGACCATGTCAGTTGTCCTCTAGGGACTAAGTCAATTCGCACCAGGTGTTAGTCACTGCATAAGGGTACTTGCACTGTTACTTTTAAACAACACAGACCCTCCAGGTAATCTGCTGAGGTTTTGAGCTGGACTATATAGGAGTATATAGTGAGATAGGATAACTGTCTCTCCTGGGTGGTAACTTTCTCTCCCGCGTCACAAGCTTGGATAGCAAAAGAAAAAAAACAAGTTACATGGTTCAAATGCTGATAGCTGGTAGGACTGACAAATCCGTTTAGCTTGGTTAACTGTGTCTCCCTTAATTAGTGAACAACCACGTCAGCTGTCTTCTAGGGACTAAATCAATTCACCCCAGGTGATAGTCACTGTATATGGGTACTTGCCCTGTTTTTCAGTCAGCACAGAGCCTCCAACTACTTTGCTGGGGATTCACAGGCCCCTGCCCAAGCACTGCGGGGTAGGGATATATGGATGCAATGTTACCTCCACCCTAAAACGAATTTAGGGAGACCTTGAGTTGTATGCCGCGATTTCTGGTTCCACAGCTTGACCACCGGCGTCCCAGACAGTCTTAGCAGTTCAGGGGCTTTGTACCGCCAGTGTACCTCTCACTCTGGCGCATCCACCGCTGTGCCGGGGCGAGGGAAACTCTCCTTCCTCCGCCTCACAGAAACTTGACGGAGACTGATACTTCCGCAGCGTCGCGGGAAAGTGACGCGGTGGTTTGTCACTGCTGTGTTTCGCTGCCGCGAAGGGACAGGTCTCGCGTCGGGTGCACTGCAGTGTGGCTGGAGCGCCGCTCGTATTACCACTCCTGTGGCCGCGTGAAGAGGGGGAAGCAGGGCGGGTTCAAGTCGCAGAGATCAGGGTCAGTGGATAGCGGTATATGCCGGGGAGGAGTGGGTCTCGTGGAGACACATACTGACGAGCCGGGACTCCCGCTCACGTGACCTCACTCACGTACTGCCGTGATCACGCCCGCTCTCCGCAAAGACTGTTTTCAGCGGAGGAGGCATATGCCCTTCTTGCCTCTGACACTGACACAGCCAGTGAAGTAAGCGATGAATTGGCATTTGTCTTAAGCTCCTCTTCCTCCTCTAGTGATGAGGGACCCCCTCAAAGACGCCCCCGTAGAGCAGCTGAGACCCCCCCCCAATGATTGATCTCGTATGGACCCCACCACCAGACAATTTTGAGCCCCAGGTTCCTGAGTTTTTGGCCAACCCAGGAATCCAATTTGATAGTACAGGCCTCAAAGAAATTGACTTTTTCAAAGTCTTTTTCTCTGATGATTTTATAAATTTAATGGTGGACCAAAGTAATTTATATGCCCAGCAGTTTATTGCCCAAAACCCCACGTCATCATTTGCTAGGTGGACCCCTGTAGATGCAGTAGAGATGATGACGTTTTGGGGTCTGGTGTTACATATGGGCATAGTTAAAAAGCCAGAAATTAGGCAATATTGGAGTACAGATGTTCTGTACAGCACCCCACTTCATCCTATGGCCATGACCCGGACTCGTTTTGAGACGATCCTTAAATTTTTGCATTACAACGATAATGCACAGTGCCCACCCAGAGATGATCCCACCTTTGACCGGCTATTCAAAGTCAGGCCGGTCATTGATCATTTCAGCGCCAAATTTGCTGAGATGTACATCCCCCAAAAATTCATTTGTGTGGACGAGTCACTTATACATTTTAAAGGAAGGGTTAAATTCCGCCAGTACCTTCCCAATAAGAGGGCAAGGTATGGCATAAAAATGTATAAGCTGTGCGAAAGTACCTCAGGGTACACCCACAGGTTTAGGGTATATGAAGGGAAGGACTCAAGAAATGAACCACCAGAATGCCCCCCCTCCCTCGTAGGTGTTAGTGGAAAGATTGTCTGGGATTTAGTGCACCCCTTCCTGGATAAGGGTTATCACCTCTATGTGGATAACTTTTACACCAGCATCCCCCTGTTTAAGGCCCTTGGTTCAAGAGGTACAGCAGCTTGCGGTACTGTGCGCAAGAACCAAAGAGGCCTCCCAAAAACGCACGTTGCCCAATTACTGAGAAAGGGTGAAAGCAGGGGAATATGCACCGAAAATATGTTGTTGGTCAAATATAAGGACAAGAGGGATGTCCTTATACTGACAACTATACACGGAGACAGTACCACCTCCGTCCCTGTACGAGGTACCAGTACCCACACCTCAAAACCTATTTGTATCCTAGATTACAATAAGTACATGGGCGGAGTGGATCTTTCAGATCAGGTACTGAAGCCGTACAGTGCCCTGCGGAAAACAAAAATATGGTACAAGAAGCTGGCCGTGTTTATCATCCAGATGGCACTGTATAACGCTTACGTACTATTCCGTTCTACCAGCTAGACGGGGACATTTATGCACTTTCAAGTGGAAGTCATAAAGGGCCAAATATTTGGGAACCAGCAGGCAGAGGGCCCCAGTACTTCTAGTACTGGCCCCAGTACTTCTAGTACTGGCCCCCGTATTGTATCAGGGCAGCATTTTCCTAACGAAATCCCCTCCACTGGAAAAAAGGGCAGGACACAAAAAAGGTGCAAAGTTTGCTATAAAAAGGGAATACGAAAGCAAACTATTTTCCACTGTGAAACTTGCCCCGACAAACCCGGCCTATGTATGAAGGAGTGTTTTAAAATATACCACACATCTATGGATTATTAGGTTCATCATTTCACCGTGCTTCGGGGGTCTTGCTAATGCGACATAGCACCCACCATTCATTCCACCAGAATCTGTGCTGCAAAATCCAAATATCACTCCTTCCCTTCTGAGTCCTGCCATGCACCCAAATGGTATTTTTTGGTCACATATGAGGCATTGCTGTACTCGGCAGAAATTGGGGCACAGATTTTGGGGTGCTTTGTCTCCTTCATTCCTTGTGAAAATGAAAAATTTTGAGCCAGAACTGCATTTTTGTGTAAAAAAATGTAATTTTTCATTTTCACAGCCCAGTTGTACCACAATTGGTGAAACCCCTGGGGGTTTGAAATGTACACTATACCCCTAGATGAATTCCCTGAGGGGTGTAGTTTGCAAATTGGGGTCACTTGTGGGGGGGTTCCACTGTATTGGTGCTTCGGGGGTCTTGCTAATGCGACATAGCACCCACCATTCATTCCACCAAAATCTGTGCTGCAAAATCCAAATATCACTCCTTCCCTTCTGAGTCCTGCCATTTTTTGGTCACATATGAGGCATTGCCGTACTCGGGAGAAATTGCGGCACAGATTTTGGGGTGCTTTGTCTCCTTCATTCCTTGTGAAAATGAAAAATTTTGAGCCAGAACTGCATTTTTGTGTAAAAAAATGTAATTTTTCATTTTCACAGCCCAGTTGTACCACAATTGGTGAAACCCCTGGGGGTTTGAAATGTACACTATACCCCTAGATGAATTCCCTGAGGGGTGTAGTTTGCAAAATGGGGTCACTTGTGGGGGGGTTCCACTGTATTGGTGCTTCGGGGGTCTTGCTAATGCGACATGGCACCCACCATTCATTCCACCAAAATCTGTGCTGCAAAATCCAAATGTCACTCCTTCCCTTCTGAGTCCTGCCATTTTTTGGTCACATATGAGGCATTGCCGTACTCGGGAGAAATTGCGGCACAGATTTTGGGGTGCTTTGTCTCCTTCATTCCTTGTGAAAATGAAAAATTTTGAGCCAGAACTGCATTTTTGTGTAAAAAATGTAATTTTTCATTTTCACAGCCCAGTTGTACCACAATTGGTGAAACCCCTGGGGGTTTGAAATGTACACTATACCCCTAGATGAATTCCCTGAGGGGTGTAGTTTGCAAAATGGGGTCACTTGTGGGGGGGTTCCACTGTATTGGTGCTTCGGGGGTCTTGCTAATGCGACATAGCACCCACCATTCATTCCACCAAAATCTGTACTGCAAAATTCAAATATCACTCCTTCCCTTCTGAGTCCTGCCATGCACCCAAATGGTATTTTTTGGTCACATATGAGGCATTGCCGTACTCGGCAGAAATTGGGGCACAGATTTTGGGGTGCTTTGTCTCCTTTATTCCTTGTGAAAATGAAAAATTTTGAGCCAGAACTGCATTTTTGTGTAAAAAAATTTAATTTTTCATTTTCACAGCCCAGTTGTACCACAATTGGTGAAACCCCTGGGGGTTTGAAATGTACACTATACCCCTAGATGAATTCCCTGAGGGGTGTAGTTTGCAAAATGGGGTCACTTGTGGGGGGGTTCCACTGTATTGGTGCTTCGGGGGTCTTGCTAATGCGACATAGCACCCACCATTCATTCCACCAAAATCTGTGCTGCAAAATCCAAATATCACTCCTTCCCTTCTGAGTCCTGCCATGCACCCAAATGGTATTTTTTGGTCACATATGAGGCATTGCCGTACTCGGGAGAAATTGCGGCACAGATGTTGGGGTGCTTTGTCTCCTTCATTCCTTGTGAAAATGAAAAATTTTGAGCCAGAACTGCATTTTTGTGTAAAAAAATGTAATTTTTCATTTTCACAGCCCAGTTGTACCACAATTGGTGAAACCCCTGGGGGTTTGAAATGTACACTATACCCCTAGATGAATTCCCTGAGGGGTGTAGTTTGCAAAATGGGGTCACTTGTGGGGGGGTTCCACTGTATTGGTGCTTCGGGGGTCTTGCTAATGCGACATAGCACCCACCATTCATTCCACCAAAATCTGTGCTGCAAAATCCAAATATCACTCCTTCCCTTCTGAGTCCTGCCATTTTTTGGTCACATATGAGGCATTGCCGTACTCGGGAGAAATTGCGGCACAGATTTTGGGGTGCTTTGTCTCCTTCATTCCTTGTGAAAATGAAAAATTTTGAGCCAGAACTGCATTTTTGTGTAAAAAAATGTAATTTTTCATTTTCACAGCCCAGTTGTACCACAATTGGTGAAACCCCTGGGGGTTTGAAATGTACACTATACCCCTAGATGAATTCCCTGAGGGGTGTAGTTTGCAAAATGGGGTCACTTGTGGGGGGTTCCACTGTATTGGTGCTTCGGGGGTCTTGCTAATGCGACATAGCACCCACCATTCATTCCACCAAAATCTGTGCTGCAAAATCCAAATATCACTCCTTCCCTTCTGAGTCCAGCCATGCACCCAAATGGTATTTTTTGGTCACATATGAGGCATTGCCGTACTCGGCAGAAATTGGGGCACAGATTTTGGGGTGCTTTGTCTCCTTCATTCCTTGTGAAAATGAAAAATTTTGAGCCAGAACTGCATTTTTGTGTAAAAAATGTAATTTTTCATTTTCACAGCCCAGTTGTACCACAATTGGTGAAACCCCTGGGGGTTTGAAATGTACACTATACCCCTAGATGAATTCCCTGAGGGGTGTAGTTTGCAAAATGGGGTCACTTGTGGGGGGGTTCCACTGTATTGGTGCTTCGGGGGTCTTGCTAATGCGACATAGCACCCACCATTCATTCCACCAAAATCTGTACTGCAAAATTCAAATATCACTCCTTCCCTTCTGAGTCCTGCCATGCACCCAAATGGTATTTTTTGGTCACATATGAGGCATTGCCGTACTCGGCAGAAATTGGGGCACAGATTTTGGGGTGCTTTGTCTCCTTTATTCCTTGTGAAAATGAAAAATTTTGAGCCAGAACTGCATTTTTGTGTAAAAAAATTTAATTTTTCATTTTCACAGCCCAGTTGTACCACAATTGGTGAAACCCCTGGGGGTTTGAAATGTACACTATACCCCTAGATGAATTCCCTGAGGGGTGTAGTTTGCAAAATGGGGTCACTTGTGGGGGGGTTCCACTGTATTGGTGCTTCGGGGGTCTTGCTAATGCGACATAGCACCCACCATTCATTCCACCAAAATCTGTGCTGCAAAATCCAAATATCACTCCTTCCCTTCTGAGTCCTGCCATGCACCCAAATGGTATTTTTTGGTCACATATGAGGCATTGCCGTACTCGGGAGAAATTGCGGCACAGATTTTGGGGTGCTTTGTCTCCTTCATTCCTTGTGAAAATGAAAAATTTTGAGCCAGAACTGCATTTTTGTGTAAAAAAATGTAATTTTTCATTTTCACAGCCCAGTTGTACCACAATTGGTGAAACCCCTGGGGGTTTGAAATGTACACTATACCCCTAGATGAATTCCCTGAGGGGTGCAGTTTGCAAAATGGGGTCACTTGTGGGGGGGTTCCACTGTATTGGTGCTTCGGGGGTCTTGCTAATGCGACATAGCACCCACCATTCATTCCACCAAAATCTGTGCTGCAAAATCCAAATATCACTCCTTCCCTTCTGAGTCCTGCCATGCACCCAAATGGTATTTTGTGGTCACATATGAGGCATTGCCGTACTCGGCAGAAATTGGGGCACAGATTTTGGGGGGCTTTGTCTCCTTCATTCCTTGTGAAAATGAAAAATTTTGAGCCAGAACTGCATTTTTGTGTAAAAAATGTAATTTTTCATTTTCACAGCCCAGTTGTACCACAATTGGTGAAACCCCTGGGGGTTTGAAATGTACACTATACCCCTAGATAAATTCCCTAAGGGGTGTAGTTTGCAAAATGGGGTCACTTGTGGGGGGGTTCCACTGTATTGGTGCTTCGGGGGTCTTGCTAATGCGACATAGCACCCACCATTCATTCCACCAAAATCTGTGCTGCAAAATCCAAATATCACTCCTTCCCTTCTGAGTCCTGCCATGCACCCAAATGGTATTTTTTGGTCACATATGAGGCATTGCCGTACTCGGGAGAAATTGCGGCACAGATTTTGGGGTGCTTTGTCTCCTTCATTCCTTGTGAAAATGAAAAAGTTTGAGCCAGAACTGCATTTTTGTGTAAAAAAATGTAATTTTTCATTTTCACAGCCCAGTTGTACCAAAATTGGTGAAGCCCCTGGGGGTTTGAAATGTACACTATACCCCTAGATGAATTCCCTGAGGGGTGTAGTTTGCAAAATGGGGTCACTTGTGGGTGAGGTTCCTGACTTTTAGCATCTTATGGTGCCTAGAAACCTACATGGTGCCTAAAAAATAATCTCATAAAAAGGAGGCTCCAAAATCAAGTAGGTGCTCCTTCTATTATGAAGCCTGTGGTTTGGTCAACGTGCACACTAGGGCCACATATAGGATATTTATGAAAACAAAAGAATTGGGGGAATCCATTTTTAGTCACATTTCTCTAGTAAAATCTACTGTGTTCCTTAGAAAAATGTATTAAAATTGAAAATCTGCAAAAAAAAATGAAATTTTGAAATTTCACCTACACTTTGTTTTAATTCCTGTGAAACACCTAAAGGGTTAACAAACTTCGAAAATGCTGTTTTGAATACTGTGAGGGGTGCAGTTTTTGAAATGGCATCATTTATGGGGGTGTCTCACATACAAGTCCCTCAAAGTCACATCAGAACTGAACTGGTCCCTAAAAAAATCAGTGTTTGAAATTTTCTTGAAAATTTGAGAATTTGCTATTCATATTTTAACCCTCCTAGTGTCCAAAAAAATTAAAAGGAGGTTGAAATAATGATGGCAACATAAAGTAGACATATGGTCTTTGTTAGTTATTAACTATTTTGAGTGGTATGATTATTTGTCTCACAAGCAGAAAATTTAACATTTTGAAAATTGCAAAATTTTCAATTTTTTCACGACATTTTGGTATTTTTCACAAAAAAACACAGACTGTATCGACCAAAATTTACCATTAACTTGAAGTACAATGTGTCACGAGAAAACAATCTCAAAATCACTGGGATAAGTAAAAGCAAAAAAAAGTTATCCCCACATAAAGTGATATATGTCAGATGTGAAAAAAAGGGCTCTGTCAGGAAGGCAAAAACTGGCTGCGTCGGGAAGGGGTTAAAGTACAAATACTCGCATAAAAAAGTATAATACTGGACTTTGCTCAGCAATTTACAATAGTCACAACATTTTGAAAGGTTATTTGACTTTGGTATATTCCACTTTCTAAGCCCTCAAATAGGTGGACACTGGAAGGCAGGAGTATAGTGAGTGAAGGTGCTTGAAATTCTAAATGCCTGTCCATGCTTCACCCCTTATACCCCAAGCTTTCAGGAAGCATCCTGGGTAAGAATGGATTCTAATGTACGACGGTGGATCAATAAGTTACCTGTGTTTGAAGACAGGTGGCATTGCTGAGGAAAGTTGGTATTACCGTCGGGCACTACCATCTTTCAAACAACTCCATACCAAATTTCAGAATGATTAGTAGGCTTGTTTTTTTCCCCACTAGGACAATGCACCAACTCCCTCATCAGGAATTGTTGCGGCCAAATTGCATAAATTACACAATGAATGGTTGCCGCATCGACCGTACTCGCCCTACTTGGCTTTCTGCAACTTCTTTCTGTTCCCTAACCTGAAAATGTGGCGCGCGGAAAAAAAAACAATTCATAGCACAATTCATGCAATTTGGCCGCAACAATTCCGGATGAGGGAGCTTGGTGCATGTCGTGGTGGGGAAAAAAAATAACCTATGAATCAATCTGAAACTTTGTTTTTCGTTGTTTGAAAGATGGTAGTGCCTGACCGTAATACCATCTTTCCTCAGCAATGCCAACTGTCTTCAAACACAGGTAATTTATTGATCCACCCTCGTTTAAGTTGACTCCTTCTGAATGACAGGTACACAAGATCGACTAGATCAAAAGGTTGAAATGACAGCGGGTGACACCAGCTGCATTAAAACTTCCAGAATTATTCTCCTTTTAGCTATTTCATAGAGGTTAACAGAGTTTTGGAGCCGGGTGCTCTGTCTAACAAAGCTCTCTTTTCAAGAAGGTAGGTTCCTGGTTTTAAAGTCAGAATATAATGTTTTTTTTTCCCTTTATTGGAATGTTGTAGGTGTACATAACCGATAGGTTTCTTTGATTCATGGAATATAATTCGGGTATTGTGGATTTATAGCCCACAACCATCCATGGCTAGACTGATTACAACCATCAGGATGGGTAACCTGTCCTACTCCTCTCAAGCACGTTCTACTAGTTCAACAAATAGCTGCTGGGCGGCGAAACAGCTGCAGCTGAGATGCTGTGTGAGGCAGCCACCCGCATGTTAGTTTATACAGTTACAAAATGAAACAATAAAACAAAACAAACAACCTAATATTGACCAAATAATGGAGGTATATGGTGCACACAATTGTTTACAAATCTAAACTGCGATTACATCTCCTGCTTCCACTATATTCCAAAACCTTCTAAGCATTCCTCAGTGGTCATAAAGAAGTTATCTTACGTACAAAAATCCTCATCAAGAAATTGTCATTAGCAGTACATAATACACATTTACAATGGAGGTATTTATGCTGTAGCAGCAAATCTCACTACACAACTGCCCAAGAGCTATGGAACATACAAAAAGGCACTACCAAGCAACATGTGTAATAATAACATGAAGATTTAATGTTTGGACAGTGTACTCTAAATGACAATAATACTGAATCACACTAGAGCAATATCAGATGCAGGGAGAGCGGAGGAAAGCACCTTGTCCCAAACATAGGGAGCCAAGTGGTACACTTAATTGGGGTCCATGTTATCAAATCTACATATTGACACCAAAACACAAGCTGTGTGGAAGTTTTGTGTATGTTGATACACACAGAGACTGAACATTTATATAAAATACTGTGCAGGCATGTCCAAACTGTGGCCCTGTGCAACTACACATCCCAGCATGCTTTGCCATAGTTTTAGCATTCCCTAATAGCAAATCTGTGGCAAGGCATGATGGGCCTTGTAGTTTCACAACAGCTGGAGGGCCTTAGTTTGGACTGTAGAGGCTATAATGTTCTTGATATATTTGATTGGCTCTGGGCAGCCATAAGAAAGACCAAGTAAGGACATAAGTAGTTAATATTTATACATACATTAGCCTAGTTCTGGAACCAGCTATGTGAATCCATATGCTTGTCATATATAGAACTACGAATGTGTAGTTATATAAACTGCTGACTATCCTAAGCCTTACAGGAGGAGCCTCATTTCCTAGCTGTAATCTAATACATATCACACAAGACATAATACAGTCATGCAGATAAGGGCACAGCCGTTGAACACATGTTCTGTTGAAACTAGTTTTTTCCAAGGCTAAAAAAAAAAACATAACAAAACTGCTTTGACCTATACAACAATTTTTTTTCCCATAAGGCAACAGATCTGATCTCTTACCAAGAACACAGCTCCCTTATAATGTATCCGTTCTACCATGTAAGAATCATGGGCACTTGTGTAGTGTAACTGCAGCAGCTGGCCGCCCACCCGCTCCTTCACGCTCCTTCATGCCCCCTCACGCTCGTAACACTTTACAAAACCAACTCCACTCCGACGTGGATAGTTCATACTGTCCAATATCCACGTTAGTCTGGAGTTGATTTTATAAAGTGTGGCGAGCTCAGCAAGCCACGACCCCGAAGTGTGGGGGAGCGCAGCGATCCCCGCGAGGGGACATGGACACGGAAGGAGCGGGTGGCCAGCTGCTGCCGTGAAATTACACAAATACCTAATCGGGTCTTCTCTAAAGGGATCCATTGCTGCACCAGAGCCCTGCCAGTTGCTACATGCAGCCATACTGTATAACAAAGGGCTTAGGCCATTATGAAATATAGACCCAGCAAATTAATTTTACCTCACCTGCTGAGTTTTTTGCTAAATCAGACAGCTGGGGTTACCTTGGGGGAAAATATTTGCAAGGTGGAAGTACAGGTTAGAACAGATTGAGTAATGTGATCATACAAACAAGGAGAGAATTGTTCAGTTACAAGCCTGTACACAAAGGCATCTTACAGTAGGATCAGTATAAGGATAGAGCCTTAAAAACTCCATCGAGAAGCATTGAGTGGAGTATAAGGCATAGGGCCAGATGTATCAAGCTTCACACAGTGATAAAATGGAGAGTGATAAACAGCCAGCCAATCAGCTCCTACCTGTCATGCTACAGGCTGAGCTTGAAAAATGACACGTTGGAGCTGATTTGCTGGTTGTTTATCACTCTCCATTTTATCACTTTGTGAAGCTTGATACATATGGCCCTAAGACCTTTATCTGGCGACCACAGATGGAAATGTGACTTTATGTCAGTGCCCCACGTGCTTTCATGGTTGTGCAAGTCTATAGCTGCTTATAATTTTGTTACAGGATTAATATAGGCATATATATTTATTATAAATCAAAAGTTAAAAATAAAGGGTGATGTAATAACGTGGGAGAATCAGAAAGTGAGATTTTCTGAGAGAATTCTTCCATTTTTATAAAACGGCAATCGTTTACATGACAAAATCAACATGGCTTTGCAGTTGACAAACATGGCTTTGCAGGAGACAACTTTCTCGGCTCCCGATTGGCTGCTAGGCGGCCAATAGAATCATTCAGTGGAGAGGCGCGGAAGATGAAAGATCTCTGCGTCTCTCATCAGTTCGATGCGGGGAGCTGCCGGAATCGCCGGCATGTGACAGAAGACCAGGACTACGGCGGATCAAGACGACAGATCTTCGCCGGAGGACCTGGGTGAGTTGGATTTCCTTCCACAGGTCCCCCATGGATTTCTTCTTATCCGGAACGGACGCCATCACAGACGCCGACAGCATGGAGCCGAACGCCGACATGGACCAGGAGCAGGAGACCAGACCAAGACCCAGGGACCTACCTACGGGCAGGGCCGGTGCTAGGGTGTTTGGCGCCTACCTGCAAAATCTAAATTTGCGCCCTCCCATATCTTATAACAGAGCGCACGCTAGAGGCATGCACCACAAAAAAAGGAATTTTGTTCTCACAAGGAATGTGTTCTCAAATAACACCACACAGTAGCACAGTCTTATTCACATTACACCGCATGTAGTGCCACTGATTCAAATTATACCACACATCAGTTTCCCATTACGAAACACAATAGAGTCCATTATTTGTTACGTCAGGCATTTGTACCCTTTATACACATTATGCCACACAGTAGTGCCCCTTATGTAAAATGCTAATAGTAGTAGTGCCTTTTACACATAATGCCCACAGTAATATGTCTTACACATAATGTCGACAGTACTACATCTTACACATAATGCCGACAGTACTACATCTTACACATAATGCCGACAGTAATGCCACTTATACATAATTTCCAGAGTAATGCATACACATAATGCCAACAATAGTGTGATTACAAATAATACCCACAGAAGAGCTGCATACACATAATGCCAACAATAGCGATGCTTATGCATAGTGTCCACAGTAGCACAGCTTTCACATAATGCCCAGAGTAACATCCTTTACGCATAATGACCAGACTAGCATTGTTTATGTAAAATGCTTACAGCAGTGGCACTTACGCGTAATGCCCAGAGTAGCGACAATTATGCATAATGCCCAGAGAAGCCCTGCATATACTGTATATAATGGCTAGGGTAGAGCTGCTTATGCATAATGCCCAGAGTAGCACCCCTTAGCCATAATATCAACCATTGTATTGTTTGCTTAATGCCCAGAGTTGTGCCACCACAATGCCACCTTCCATATCTATAATATGCAAGTGTTTCTTTATACACTTAATTTTGAGAGTGCCACTGCCAAGTCTGTGTTAACTCATGTGCCTCTCACCTCATGTAATGGGAAGGCCACAGTGTCTAGTATAGTGGCCCACCATTCTGGCCGTGGGTAATTAGTTACCCCTTTATTTACAGTGGCACAAACCTTTGCTATACACACTGTCACACAACAGTGTCATTACGTCACCTGCGGTCAGAGCCGGCCCTAACCAATTTGATGCCCTAGGCAACATTTCAGCTGGAGCCCCCAAGCACTGCCACTAGTTCTGCCTCTGTCCCAGCACCTATCAGCGAGCAAACATAGTATCCCTCACCCAGAGCAATCCAAATCCACAGAGACACAAGTACACATTTTGGTGCCCTGTGCCATCAGTGACCGTATGATCCTTATTACCACAGTGAAGCAGGAAGCTACACCTTCAAGATGTATTAAATCATGTCTGATGAAGAAGGCATAGGTGGACAGATTGGTTTCTGGGAGTCTGGACGTGCAGACAGGGTATTGGCAGACAAAGCACCATATGGGGGTTATAGACAGACATTAGTAGCATTGATGGAAAGGTGGAAAGACTGCACAATATGGGGGCATAGATGGACAGGCAGACAGACGGATGGATGGATGGGACAGGGCATAGAAGGGTGGATTGGAGGGCATAGATGGAATACAGTACGTGGGGCATGGGCAGACAGGCAAAGCATCAAATGGGGGCATAGATGGACAGACAGACAAATGGGAGGGTGCACAGATGAACAGAAGGGAGGGGGCATAGACTGACAGATGGGAGGGGTAGGAGATATAGACTGACAGAAAAAAAAGACAGATCATTATATGGGGATGTAGAAGGGGGTATAGAGAGATGGACGAGAGGGGGCACAGATGGACAGGCATGGCCCGGACCCTCTAACTAGGAGTGTGCAGCTGCTTTGGGGCCCAACAGATTAGGGGGAGGTCCCAAAAGCAATCTCACTAAACCCTCTAAAAATATATATTTTTATTTTTTTATGACTGCTTTGGCAGAGTTTGGGGCCTAGTAGGAGTCAGTAACAGTGATGGTGAATTAAGCTGGTCACAGGGAGGGGGAAGGTGGGCACAGAAAGACCTGATGGTGGCACAAGGAGAGCGAAGGGTGCTCACAACGAGGGGTAGGGTATCTGTCAGGTGGGGGAAAGGTTTCACATCACTGAGAATAATCCACCCCCCAGACACACCCTTGTGTCCCATCAGGGACTGCAGCATCAACCCATGCACTACTGACCACTGTGCATGTCGCAGCTCCGGCGGTAGGGGAGAGCTGAGATCACCTGGAAGCTCCAAGCAGCAGCATCGCTAGCTTCTCTTCAAGCTGCAGTCCAACTCCGGCCACTTGCTATCAGGGGTGGCGCTGCTGCAGCTGCTCCTTCCTTGCTGACGTCAGAGAGAAGTTCCGTGAACCTGGAGTGCTGCAACCGGCTCAGGTTTTTTAATGCGCTTGTCAGGCAGCTGCAGTGGTCAGCTGGCCTGATGTGGGTTGGTAGGGGTTTGGAAAAATATGTAATATTACCACCTCCGCATGCCGGATTTACTGCAATTCCACCCAGACCAGGCGGGGCAGCGTCACTCACCAGGACTGGGTGGGGAGCTTCCATCCCGCTGCTGTGTGGGGAGCTTTCATCCAGGCTGCTTGTGTGGTGGCCTTAGCCTACTGTCGGCGCCGCTGCCTGTCATATACTTTGACAGACGCAGGCTCCGGCAGCCGGCAGCCCGGACCTACACTGCAGTAATGAACGAGGGGAAGAAGCGCCTCTAAGGGCCGGCGCCTACCTGCTTTGCAGGCTGTGCTGAGCGGGTAGCGCCGGCCCTGCCTACGGGCTCAAGGTAGGTAAGTATCAGTATGTATGGGCTTTGGATGTATTAAAGTTTTTTTTTATTGTGTGTCAGTGTGTGTTTATTTGACTATTTTTATTACTGTGGAACTACAAGTGTCAGCGGGCCCTTTAATGCCCCGCATGCTGGGACTTGTGGTTCTCCAAGTCCCAGCTTGCGGTGGAGGCTTGCTGGGACTCATAGTTCCACAGTAAAAGACAATAGTTTTTATTCTATTTTTTTTTTACACTGAAATCAGCCCGGTGACCACGCACAGGGTCACCGGGGAATGCACCAGGATTCAGCCTGGTCAGGTAAGTTCTGGAGGGGGGGGGGACCCCTTTATTGGGGGGGTCCCCACTCCCCCAGGGCCCCCACTCCCCCAGGGCCCCTGGCCAGGCTGACTGGTCAGTAGGGTGATGTTTTGGCCGCGTGACCTTATATAATAAGTGTCCCCCGGCTGTGACATTACCCTTCTGGCTGGTTTGGCCTGGGGCTGGTTCTTAAAATACAGGGGACCCCTAGTCATTTTGTCCCCCGTGTTTTGGGAACCAGCCCCGGACCTGGGGGCTGGTTTTAAAAACTCGGGGAACCCCTATTTGTCGGGTTTCCTGATTTTTTATTACCGGCCCGGCTCTGTCAGCCTGGTGCTGGTTATGGCTGTGGAGGGGACCCCACGCCGTTTTTTTATTTATTTATTTTTCTATTTTTTTTTACACTCTGCAGCCTTCATGGATCTGACTGATCCGTGCAGACTGCCTGTAGGAATTCGTATTAGCGGCCGTATATATGGCTGTTAATACGACATTGGAGGGTTACAAAAGCAGTCGAATTTGACTGCTTTGTAAATTCCCCTCCAGAACGACATATGCAGTCGTAGTCATTCGTATCAAGAATACAAATACAATTTTTTGTATTCGTATTCTTAGTAAAAGTCCCCCTAAATGTTTTACCAAATACAGATAAAAATAACACAAACTTCATGACTATCCCAAAAACAAGCTGAACTGCAAGCACTCATGCAACGCAATAAAGCCCACTCTCTACTAGCCCATAGTCTCTGGTCTAAGCAAGAATCTCAAACTATTGCCTCAATTAAGGATTCATCGGGAAATATGATGTATAAACCTAGAGAGATCAATGAGGTCTTTGCTTGTTACTACAAAGCATTATATAATTTGGATGCCCTATCTGATGTTTCCTCTCACGTCCAAGCAACACAACAATATTTAGACTCATGCAGCCTCCCTACTATCACAGAGGAGGAATTTACTGTTGCCCTTAAATCACAGAAACCTTCAAAGGTTCCTGGTCCTGATGGCTTCACGATGGCTTATTAGAAAACATTTGCATGGCAATTTTCCCCCCACTGATCCGACTGTCTAATGCTGTTCTACAGTTTCACCCTGATTCTGCTACCTCCAGAATAATTGTCATCCCCAAACCGGGTAAGGACCCCATCAATTGCGCGAGCTACTGTACCATTTGCCTGATCAATATGGATCTTAAATTATTTGCCAAGATCCTAGCCACTAGACTGAAAGGGTGTCATGAACCCCGGTTCTCGCACTGCTCGCATGCGCCCCTTACCGGCACGCTGGGGTAGTGTCCTCCGTAGGTCGGCTGCCGGCACAGTCGGCAATCCCTGGCGTGATGTCTTTTGCTTCCAAGTTGCCCCTGCGTCACTGTGAGCTCCAGGTGTATTCCCTGATCAAACTGCGGGTCACATGATCCAGGTAAGCTCCAACTCACTTCCTGGTCTGTGTGCTGCTGCTGCGGCTAATCCCATCACCTGCGTCTGATTCACCTGGAGGAATAAAAGCCCAGCTCACAGTCTCCTCCTTGTCTTGAACAACTCGTCAGTTTACCTGTGAGTTCTCCAGCGTTAAGCTCCTGTCAAGACTCCCCACGTGCTCCAGAGGTCCGGTTTCCTGAGTCCGCTGTCACCTGTGTTACTCTCAGCGTCCTGGTCATTCCACTCCTGCCAGAAGTCTCCACGTGTTTCCATCTGCCGTGTGATCCTGTCTTCTCGTGCAGCCCAGGTTACTTACTCAGTGTCCGGTTATCCGTGGGTTTCCTGCCCGTCTCCCCTCGGCTCTCAGGCCGCTCCAGCGATCCCCAGTGATCTCAAGTACCGGCTCTCAGGCCGCTCCAGCGATCCCCAGTGATCTCAAGTACCGGCTCCCTAGCCGCTCCAGCGATCCCCAGTGATCTCAAGTACCGGCTCCCTAGCCGCTCCAGCGATCCCCAGTGATCTCAAGTACCGGCTCCCTAGCCGCCCCAGCGATATCCAGTGATCGCAAGTACCGGCTCCCTAGCCGCCCCAGTGATCCCCAGTGATCTCAAGTATCGGCTCCCTAGCCGCCCCAGTGTTTCCAGTGTCTCCAGCGCCCCCCTGTGCTACCCTCGTGTCATCCTCGGCTTCCAGGCCGCATCTCTCACTTCTCAAGTACCCTCTGTGTTGCTGTATAGCATTCAGTGCCATCGACCACCATCGATGGTTTAAGTACCCCGTTAAAGACTCTTGTTGTCCCAACTCTGCCAAAGCCACAGGGGAACCTGGGCAGAGGGCCGCGACCTGGTCGGCAGTTGCAGCGAAGTCCATATCCCCTTGCAGGGGTCCCTGGTGAATACCACTGTCGGCTTAGACCCCACGCCTCTGCTTTAGGTCTCAGCCAATCCTCTGTGTCCCCGGCAGTTCATCTCCCTCCAGTCTCCGTGCATGAGCTCCAGCTACCTCAAGCCTCCTCGCTTCCAGTTCCCTGCGCCCTCCACTGGCGCACCCAGGTCAGTGCCGGGAACACAGACAGTCCAGGCCGTGACAAAGGGCTCTTGACCTCACTAATTCACTCAGATCTGGTAGGTTTTGTTCCTACGATATTTCTACGGTAGGTGCACCATTAATCTGATTCATTACTCCAATGTGAGATCCACTCAATAATGATGGTTCTTGATACCGAAAATGGGTTTGACCACCTCTTATGTTCACCAGACTAGCTTCAGCGGACATCTCTGGCAATTTTTTACAAGCTATAAGATCTCTATATTGTTGCCCAACATCCACTGTTATGACCAATGGTTCTCCAGTCCTCACAATTTGCTCTAAGAAATGGGACAAGACAAGGATGCCCTCTTTCCCCCTTCTCTCTGCTATATGTATAGAGCCACTGGCAGCTAGAATTAGAGCTAATCTTGATCTGCGCGTAATTGAAGTGGGGAATCACTAGCACAAATTGTCTCTCTTTTGCTGATGATGTAATCCTCGCCCTATCCAACCCTTTGGCATCCCTCCCTAATCTTCATTTGGAACTTAACACCTACAGTATGTATCACTCTCGGGTTACAAGATCAATAGCTCCAAGTCTGAATCTCTTACTATGGACATTACATACTGGCAATCTCTCTAGATCTCCTGGATTGGTAGGATTAATGCGATCAAAATGAACCTAATCCCGAGGCAACTGTATCTCTTTCAGACCCTAGCCATACCTGTTTGCGCATGGCCCTGGACTCCTTGCAGACACTATTTAACCTCTTTATCTGGGCAAAACTACTGCTGCTAGACCCACATCTAAAGGCAGACTTTGACTCCCAGATCTCCCCTCTTATTACCCGCCCATTTTAATCGGGTAATTTCATGGAAATCTAGCCCCGGATGTAGGAGATCGGTCGACCTTGAAAATGCTTTGCTCCCGGTAGGCCGAGTCGATGAGATAGTTTGGCTTCCTGATCACATAGGCCAGCCTTGGCCTATACGACCCTGACCATCCGTTTAACCCTGACCATGTAGGACAAACTCTGCTCATTGCTGAATCTAGCCCCATTTCCCTCCCCTATGTCACCTATTTGGGACCACCCTCTCTTCCCCGGGGTGCCTTGGCGTAACTTGCAAATAACTTGGTTCAAACATGTTAGGGACCAATTGTCCGCACCCACCTTTGCTGAGCTGCGATCTTCAGATTCTGTCCCTGCCGTGATCTGCTTCCAATCTGTGCAGGTTTTGAGTTTTGTTGTTTCTCAGTACCCCTCTACCAAATTCCAAATCTTGACACCATTCGAACCACTTTGCTCACTCTCAATGGGCTGACAAACCCCAGGGAGCATGGGAACAGGACCTGCCAAGATGACTGCCAAGATGACTGTTCTGCCATTCAGACTAGAATTGCTAAAGCTTCCATTAGTGTGGCTATCAAAGAGACTACAAGGTCTACACACGATGGTTATTAGTTCCGTCTCGGTTGAACGCCATATTTCTTTGTGGGAAATTATAACTTTAAAGAAGCTTAGCCATTGTATTTTGTTATAATAATCAATAATGTTTCAATATAAGGAAACTAATTCTTAACATATTAGCTTGTAACGGCAAAGAGAAAGTACAGTACCTGCACTCTGGTTTTTCAGAAAAACCACATGTCAGCTATCTGCGCTCATCTCAGAGTCAGACTAGACAGCCAGAGACCACAAAGATAGATGTGCTAAGAGATTGTAGCTCAACAGACGTGCAGATAGGAAACCAGAGCTGTATGAAACTATAAGATTAGATTAGGGACGCTAGACATTGCACGTACTCTTATGTTTTATCATATGTACGGGGGGGATATTTTGTAGTCTGTAAGCCCTGTGTTGGGCAGGATATGTGTGGGCGGCCAACTATGGCTGCATATAAATATGCAAGTTGTTCACAAATAAAGTCCAGAATGCTTTGAAGACATAACTGGATGGTGGTGTCTCTCCTCATTGTGTTCTCACCAATGCATTGGTAAAAGGTATCTGAGAGGTGACCTGATTAATTGAAGGGATTTCTTAGTGCTTCAAATAGCGATATCAGATGGGGGCTCGTCCGGGATGACACATGGAAGGATCGACATCTAATGGCACACTTCTAAACTGGACGAATCTCTTGGACTCTGACTGATACCCGGGTGAGTGGAAAGATTGATTTCAGTCTATTTTACTCAAGTCAGACTCTTTGAGTTTCATCTGGTATTTTGTAGAAAACTATACATTTCCTGTCTTTCCTTGCTGTCATTATAGTAACCCAATTAACTGGTCACACAGCCTAGGTTATTTGTAGTTGTATTTGTATTGTTTCATTTTCAAGGTATAATACACTACATTGCTGCTATATATGTTTATATGTTTTATATGTGTATGAAAGGTTTGGGCCAGCCTTAACGGGGTCTGATCGTTAACTGAACACTGAGGTATTGGTCCGCCTGCCGCCTCAGTTGACAGTCCGTTGTTGTCTGCTGTCTGTGTCGACTAGTGTTTTAAAGTTTAAATCAAATGAGTGTAAAGTGTATAAGGGCTGTTAATTAGTCCATAGGTACTCAAAGACCACCCTTGGCACTTGCTACCATAGGCTTGATCTGTCTCTTGTCAATGGTGGCCCCTGGATGTTCCTAAGGGACCGTACCAGCTCAGCCTTTACAATTGATCGCATTATTGTCATGTCTGTATAAGTCAAACGTGGTTGAATGACTGATCCAAGTACTTGCCTTTATCCTATAGGCACTTGTACCCATTGTACAACCAGCATTGTGTTGTGGTATAAACCAGTATCCAGTTTCAGTTATTATGCAACTTTATCCAGTGTTTTACAAAATAGAACACCTTTTAAGATAACCATTTCAGAAAAGGAAAAGGTTTTAACAGCGTTTGTTGTTATTGTGGGATGTCATTTGAATGCAGAATTATTGTCAGGATATATAATTCTATCATATCCTTCATGTTTAGACAAATGGCCCATTAATCATTGCAATATACCAACAATTTGTCCAAATTTTTTTCAAGAGTTAGCAAAAATTAAATACGGTGTTAAGATTTCAAGTATCATAGATGTAGGATATCTTCCTAATGTTAAACCCAGATGAATTAAGTGGGTAAATTTTCAGAGTAAACAGAAGAGATTGAGAAAGTCAGTGTCCAAACAAAAGCCAGCCAGTGATACACAGTTTACTTCCCGCACAACTATACATCCCGCTTCACCGCAATTGGATACGGCCAATACCCATAGAGCTTAATTACCTCTATCGGAGGGAACGGGATTAAGATACAGGAGCGCTCACCTACAGAAGTTGTTGCAGAACGGGAAGGTAGGAAAAGGTATTAAAATCATCAATACCATTTTTAAGAAGACTAATTTTCCCAAGTAAGGGACATTAGATCCACAGCAGTCTTGGAAAAGAGTCCAAGTCACAGACGGTCATTGGTTACAGAAGGGTTATTTAGACACTGTACAAACATGGCAAATTGTTTCACAAGAAATTGATGTAGGAAAAAAGGTCTGAACAGGAAGATTATATGACTGATATAATGCCACCACTGTATGTTCCAATAATACATAATACTGTTGACAATGTTGAAATTGTTGCGGTGGGGTCATCACAATTAGTACTGCCCACAAATGTAGAACAAAAGACACCTGAAAAACGTTATTTAAAAACACTAAGTGATTCAGAAAAACCAGAAGATACACTAAGCCTTAAAGATGTAATCCAAAAATACCCTGTTTGTGGGGAATGTGTTCCGGAGGGCAGTGAAAATGGTCGATTTTGTAATATTGACTTGGTGCAAAGGAGATTATGGGATTACAATACTAGTCCCAATAGAAATGGTAATCCAAAGTCAGGATTTAACATACCTGGTAATGAATACCAAATAATGCCTGTCAGGGTGAATAGCCATCCTAACCCTAGACATACACCTAATTTAGGACCTAATGATGTTGGGTATGTTGAACAGGAAAAGTACATACCATGGTTTCCCTCAGATATTATGCGCATTGTAAATGATTTACCAGATATCAGAAAGAGTCCAGCAAAATTTGAAAAGAGAATCAAACCCATGTTGGGTTGACTTAGAACAGATTCTTAAAGCCTCTATAGGAATAGGTGAATTCAATACTATTCAAGCCATAGGTGCCCAACGAGCACAAGGTGATAGAGGGGCAATTGAGGCAGCCACCACTCCTCCTAATCGCTACACTACAGCTTCAGGCAAACAGTTGTTATATAGAGTGCAATACAGATGTGATCAGATTAGAGACACTGCACCAGCCGAGCCTGATTTGGTGCAAAATAACCTCACCATTAGACAATAGTATAACAGATTGTCAGTCAGACATGAAAATGAAGGATTTTCCCCTTAACAGAGGCAATAATGTCAGACTGTTCCAACTTCTCTCCTTGTAAATGATGAAGTTACACCTGTACCTAATGAATTTTTAACCTCACCTACATGTCCAGTGAATCTGCTTGGAGGTGATATATACCAGTAATATTCCAGCTGCCATGAAGCCCAACATTGAAGCTGCAATCAAAGTTTACCTATTACAAGAAACTGCCACAGGGATAAAATGCATTTAAGTAGAGTTTTATACAAGGTTCTAGCAGAAAACAACATTCAAGGTTACACCTATTTTGTTATGTTATGTTTTAAGTAAAGGTAGATGTTTATTGAGAAACCATTATTTTGCCAACTGCATTGTTTTCTTCTTCCCAAATGGGGGATGAATATATATATCGAATGGGAAGAAGAGAGATCAATGAGTTAATTACACATGATGAGGTCATTGGCAACATTAATTAGAACATGTCTTATATACAGAAATCAATTTGCTGGGTCAACATTAGTATTAGTACCAGAGTTTGTTGTTGATTGGAAGCATAGCTTCAGGTACACCTAATGCACATTCACAAACTGTAATAACATTGATAAAACATAGGAGGTTTGCAGTTATTAAATGCCAAGATCATATTAGACAAATTGATCTTGTTTCTAGGGGTAACGAATGATTGGTTGGTTGACATTATTGCCAGGGAGGTCCCTCCCATGTCATGACACATATAACAATAATTGTTGTTTTGTTATTAAATGAAGATTGATTTACTGAAAAAGTATCAAAAGGAGTAGCAACTCTACAAAAAAAAAAAAAAAAAACCTGACATTTATTAGATGTCATAACAGTGTATTTGGATAAAGTCAGAAAATAAAAGAGTAACATCAAAATAATTACCGAGAGTTATAAAAATGAATAAAGCCAAATGGCAAAGTAGTATTATTTGTTTAAGAAATAATTAAGAGACAAGGGTGTTTATGAAATAAATTAAGATAAAGCATTTGTCACATTTGTAGAGGTTACAAATCGATATTATTGATTTTATTCAGTTACAGAAAAGAAGGTTTATGTACGTATATGAAAGTGCTTATATGTTAAGAGGTATGGCCTGAAGTGTCTGAAATTGAGCAGTTTACTGCCAGAAAAGGATTTTGCAAGAATTGGTATGTAGATATGGTTTATCAAGTGTCATAGAAAATGACCAAGGAACAAATACAGTATTATAGGGAAAGTTTTTCAAATAATGTGTGAAATGATGGGAATGGAATCAAAAATACATATGTCTTTATATCCAAAGGTGGTTAGGACGGTATCTTACAAGGGAGAAAGGAGTGGCATGACCAGAAGCACTGCACTAGTGCTTCATAGTATTTATACCACACCTGGGCCTCTGCTTAACCTCTCTCCACATAAATTCAGATGGCAGACCAGATACGATACGGTACTGATCCAAAGACTGACTTTGAAATTGCATCATAATTTGACTGTTCAATATGTTATCCACTTATTTAAGCAGTTACAAGACCTTCGTCGAGTTCAACAGGAGATCCAACGTCTTCTTCATTTGGTCCAGAGCACGATACACAGCCTGGAGACCATGTTATGGTGAGAAGTTTCTTGCATTCAGGTTCCCTTGCAGATACACAGACTGGAGACCATGTTATGGTGAGAACTTTCTTGCATTAAGGTTCCCTTGCAGATTGATGGGACAGTCCTTAAGAAAGTATTGCTGACAACAGATACAGCTATGAAAGATGCTGAGAAGGACATTTACCTGGATTCGCAGGTCGCATTGCAAAACGGTGAGATGTTCAAGTTTTAAAATCACCAAAGGCTAAGCTGTGTGCATACACAGAGACTTTAATAGAGTTCTTCAATCAAGATGGAAAGCATTGTTTATAACTGACTGTATACTTACGGGACAATGTTAAGGACAATATTCAAGTTGCGTGAGTGGAGTAATCATGGACATTGCAGTATTTGAAAGTATCGAAGATGTGAGTGTCCCCTCCAATGGTGCCAAAGCAATAGATACAGGAAATATAAGGAAGTACACCCCTTACAGATGGGAAACGATCCTCTTCTCCAAAGTACGACCACAAGTTTTAATGTTCACAATTTCCGCCAAAAGGTACCAATGGGGATTGCAGTATTTATAATTATCTACTTTGGAGAGGGGCCCAGTCGAGGTTCATGGTCTGAGTACAGTACCTGTCCATTAGTATGGATAGGGGTTATTTCACTAAGTCCAATTCCTTTGTCCCTTCTAAGCAGGTCAACAAGAACATTTAAGGATATTTATAAGGAACAGGGTACAACACCCTTTGAAAGATTAATTTGTGATTATTGTACTTCCACCAAAGGAGAAAGATATAATCTGATGTATGGATAACATGGTATATTATTCGAAAGAATATCTAAGTTGACGGTATCATTCACTGTATGAACAGGTAACAAATGCAACTGATTGTTGAGTATGCATTAACACACCATTGATGAGTAATAACATGCCAATGTCACCACATGTTTCATATAAGGAAATACTAAATAGTTACTTTTGGAAATTTGTGGAAAAAAAGGATTGTGATTTATATAAGATATCATTATTTTGTTTCAGCAAAATTATAAGTGAGATGAAACTAGATTTTAGGTAAACAGAGGAATGTACACACTTCCACTACCAGGAAATGCCATACAAGATAAAAGTTTATGTAGGATATTGCAACAATATTTTTACAATGCATACGCCATACAGTATGTTCTGCTGAACCATGTGCAAATATTTTTTAAAGGTTTTCGGTTTATCGTATGCACCTTAGATTGAAATGATAAAGTATTTGAGTTTACACTACATATGACTGTTCCAGAGTTTAAAGTTATAAGTTAGGAATAATGGTTTTCACCATAGTTCTAGAAGTTTGATGTTCTTTTTCTTTATGCTAAAACCAAAATTTATAATATTGGTTGAAAATATGGTTTGAAAAGATTACCAATAAAGTTTGAAGATTTTGCTATTTGGGAATAAAGAGAATATATACCAAAATCTTATACAATAACCCATGATGAGTTGAATGAAGTCTTTTCACAGGTCAATCAACATCTAAAAAGAGACATTAATCCGGTTATTAGGAAATATATTCCATTTATCGATTCTCCAGTAAAAATCATATGGATACCACCTTGGAAAATATCTGTACATATATATGGAAATGGTGGTTATTTGGACAATCAACAAGAGACTATTGAGTTTGCACAATTTATGGACAATGTTACTGGACTTTACAATGACATTTTTAAATATGATGGACATGATCTAAAAGCTAAAAAGCAATGAAATATTACAACAATTATTTCGGACTGCATCTCATTACTCAAAGTTAAGTTTGGATAGGAAAAATGTATAATTTACCCGAGCCAGACAAAGTAATTTACTGATGTTTTCTTTTAAAAGCTGTTGGAATTGCAATTGTACTATATCTGTGTTTTAAGATACTGCTTTACTGTTTTTCAGTTTGTCAAAAACGGATAAAGAAAGCTTGTGAATCCTCTAAATATAAATCATTGCAGAAGAGTCTGGTAAAAAAGGTCCAACAGCAGTCTACCTTAATGGAGATGCGCCAACAGTCCGCCAACTGGACACAGCCAAGGACCAACTCACTTGATAGGGTGTAGCATCCTACTTGTGGAAACAAAGCCATGTTTTCTTTTTTATGCCATTAGAGTAGACTGTTATTGCTTAGACTTGTTGGGCAGAGAAATTGTAATGCCAGATAATTCTGTAGTGTTTGATTATTATAAAGACGTGGGGAAATGATAACTTTAAAGAAGCTTAGCCATTGTATTTTGTTATAATAATCAATAATGTTTCAATATAAGGAAACTAATTCTTAACATATTAGCTTGTAACTGCAAAGAGAAAGTACCTGCACTCTGGTTTTTCAGAAAAACCACATGTCAGCTATCTGCGCTCATCTCAGAGTCAGACTAGACAGCCAGAGACCACAAAGATAGATGTGCTAAGAGATTGTAGCTCAACAGACGTGCAGATAGGAAACCAGAGCTGTATGAAACTATAAGATTAGATTAGGGACGCTAGACATTGCACGTACTCTTATGTTTTATCATATGTACGGGGGGGATATTTTGTAGTCTGTAAGCCCTGTGTTGGGCAGGATATGTGTGGGCGGCCAACTATGGCTGCATATAAATATGCAAGTTGTTCACAAATAAAGTCCAGAATGCTTTGAAGACATAACTGGATGGTGGTGTCTCTCCTCATTGTGTTCTCACCAATGCATTGGTAAAAGGTATCTGAGAGGTGACCTGATTAATTGAAGGGATTTCTTAGTGCTTCAAATAACGATATCACTACGATGGAACACATTACTTGTCTACAGAATTATTCTGTTTCCGCATTTCATACTATATGGTCCCCTTGATTTAATTTCCACTTCTCCCCATCCATGGACTCTGCTAGGTAATCTTTGTATTATTGTTGCTCATTTTTTCATTGTTTTGTTTTTAATATACTCATAATGTTGATTTTTTTTTGTGTACCATATCTCTGAAAATACTGTATTTAATTTTTTTGTTTCTTGTCACTGCTGGTTATGTTTATCGGTACAATACTAAAGGTGCCCACACACACACCGATCCCGGCGTGCATTGTGGGCTTAACTAGCACACATAGCATCGCATCGTATGCCTTGTGCATGCGATGCGATGCTATGCTATAAAAAGCTAGTACAAAAAGTATGTGCAGCACATACTTTTTGTACTGTGCGATGAGGTGCCGCGGGAGCGCGCACC